>NC_137723.1:0-197500 GCF_964034855.1 Anser brachyrhynchus | reverse complement strand
CTTCATGGAGAAGGTGAAGGAAGGGGGAAGCTGTTGCAGGAAATGGGGTCGAGCCCTGGGGGACCCAACCCCAGTTCTAGGGGGGTAGCAAACAGCATCCCATGTTTCTGTGCTTATCACATTCACCTGACACAGAAAAAGCTCAAAACCAGGCAGAAACGTTAATATTATCTTTGCTTTTTTTTAATCCTTGCAAGGATGTTTTAATTATTTTTTTAATTTTGGAGCCACAGACCTTTCTATCATCACATTTTCCAAGATCAAACCAGGACCTCATGCTGATGAAGCATCCCTAATTCCCAAACACACTCTGACCAAATGCCTTGGCATCATTTTTCTGTGTTTTCAACACTTTTCCCATGTCTCTGTGGCGCAATCGGTTAGCGCGTTCGGCTGTTAACCGAAAGGTTGGTGGTTCAAGCCCACCCAGGGACGTGGAAGGGTTCTTTTGGAAAACAACTGCACAGAGGACAGATGCTGCTAATTAACGCTCATTATTCTAAGGAGCCGCACACGGAATCCCCCCACCCCTCCCCAGTGGCTCGAGGGATTTATTTAAGCCCGGCCCTGGTTATTTGGGCACTTGGCTCTGGAGTAATGTATATGTTATGGGACTTTATCTTGCTTGGGGTGGATACAAAGCCCTTCAGGAGCCACCAACTCTTGCTGTGTCCTGATATAATACCCATGACAAGGGCCTGCAGGTTGGAGTTAGGCTGAAAATGCGAGCCTAAAGGTTAAATAAAGCATCTGCTTTTGCTAAAACAATTTTGGGGAGAATTGAGTTAATTTACCCCTAAAGGATGGGAACAACATGTGAGAAACAAAATCAGAAGTGCTGCAACAAAACAAGCAGGTACAATCTCCCTCTTTTCTCCCTTTTTGCAGTGCTTCAAGTTTTAAATATACTTTTCTTAATGAAATTGATGCTCCACATCGTGGCCAGCTCTTTTCTGAGCTCATGAAGGTGCTGATGACCTTTTTGGCCCAATTTCTGCCGTGACGCAACCCCTCACTTGCTCTGATTTGAGAGTACATGCATGTTATTGCATTAGACTGAAAGAGTGAGTTTGCATCCCTCATCGTGCTGCTTATCTTGGTACAGCACGGTTATTTGTTATAGCTCTTGAGGAGGTGGAGGAAAGCTGCTATCAATTAGCAATGGAGTTCTGCATTTCAAAGCATTATTGATTGTGGTTGGGTCTTGCCCAGTCTTCCTAAAAGCACTCTGAGCTCATTGCAAGGAGCCTCCTGGCCTTTTATGCAAATGCAGCTGGTGTAAATCTTTGTTTTGCCTTTTATTTATTTATCAACATCCTTCCAATAATCTGAAAAGACACAGATTGAGTTTGCAAAGCTACAAAACTTAGAACAAGTTTCACTACAGAAAGAAGAAACTACTGAAAATCAATTTGCCTATCTGGGTGCATAGGCTGTACAGCTCCTGGGCTTGCTCTTTATGTTCACGTTGTTAAATTTATTTGTATAATGAGGTGTTGGCCATGCTTTTAGCTCAGCTGGCAAGAGATTAGAAGGTTAGAAGAGGCCATGGAGGCAGAGATCATCCTGACTCTGGTACCCATGGGGGATTTGGAGCGGTTGTGTTGGGCTACAAAGGAGAAAATGGCTCAGAAGCAATGAATTAGCTCCCAGATCCTGGAAAGAGAGCAAGACCCAGATGAAGGGTGATGGGTTTCTAAATGGCTGAAGGAAGGCGAGACGAAGGGAGGCCAAGACCTCTCTCTACTGGGAGATGGAAGCACCTGAGACAAGGGGCTGAGAAATACCGGCATTTATTCTGTCTTAGTCATTCCCTGAAGTATTGTATACATAAATAAATCAGAATATACCACAGCACACCTGAGCAGGGGTAATATCGAGTCATGAAACCTACGAAGAGATTACTTTTAGTATTCCCTTTTCACCTCATAAGTGTTTAACCAGGTAGCTATTAGTCTTTTGTCTGAGGACAGACACTTTTTTACAGTTTTTGTTTTCTTTGCTGCTGCAGAGTTGGAAAGAGGAAACCCTGGGAAGAGGTTTGTGCCACCAAGAATGAATTCAAAGCATGCTGGTGGCATGTAGTAAGGTTGGAGCGTCTCACAGCTCATCCTTCTCCAAGAAATCCTCCAGCAGCTCTTCGTTTTCGCTGAGCGTCCGGACCTCGTTGTCGTCATGGATGTTGCTCGCGGCCCTCACGGCGGCTTTCATGGAGGTATCGATCCAGGCGTGAGGCTGGGCAGCGTGCTCTCCCGCGAAATGCACCCTGCCCTCATGCTCAAAGAGAGCCCGCGAGAAGTCGGTGAACTGGTAAGGGGTGAAGGCCGCAAATGCCCCCATTGAGTGCTTGTCCAGCTGCCACTTCTTTATCACGTACTGGCTGCAGGTGCGCTGCAGGTACTCCTTTCTCACCTGGTGGATGTCCGCCAGGTCCTGGAGCACCACGTCCAGGCACTTTTCATCCGTGAGGGGCAGGAAGAACGTGGAGTCATCGTTCCAGGTGTAGGAGGCTATGATCACCCCTACCCCACTGGAGAAGTTGTGGCTGGGGTAGTAGATAAACCTGGAAGGGCGGTCAGTGATGGAGTGCCCTCCTCGAATGCCATCCTTCTCCCAGAACTTCTCAGTGCAAGCCAACACTATTTTGGAGGCACTTGCATAGTGGATGGAGCGAAGGGCATGGGTCTTGGGAGAAGAGAGAGGTGGGAAGAATTGGATATGCCTGGTGGCTTTGGCAGACGAAGTGACGAGGACGTAATCTGCATTTGCTATTCTCGGGACCAGGGTGTCCGGAGCACGGTAAAACACCCGGACTTTGCCTCCCTCCGTCATGATTTTCTCCACCGTGCAGTTGAATTTGACGACATCTGGCAGGGCTTCATGGAAGGCTTTAGGCAGTTGGTCAAAACCCCCTGTGATTTCGTCAAAGCTGAAAGGAAGAAAAGGGAGGTGAGGGAAAGATGATGAGTTTCAGTAAATGTAAAACCTGACTTCTCCTAGAGGTAATAACAAAGCTTGGAATTAGGATTCTCATCCGATGTCTAAATGCCACTGAAATTTTCTCTTCCAGTGGCTTTCTGTGGACAAGCACAAAATAGAGTTTCCTATAAGAGACACCTTACCTTTTCTCATCAGAGAAGATATCAAAATCCCACAGCGAGGCAAGGAAAGACAGATAAAATCCGGAGTCCTCATTCAACAAGTCACCGATCATCTGAACAGCTCCTCGGCTCAGATTTCCTACTTTGATCAAATATTCCTAGAAAGGCCAGGAAGAAAACAGGGCCTGTTTTTATTACCTCAGGCAGTGCGTGCATCCCCTATATACCCCAAGGCAAAATTCATGCCCTGTTGCTTGATACTCCATCTGATTACAAGACCCACGATGGAGGAACATGAGGAGAGAGAAGCTTCTCTCCTCTTTGAAAATAAGACAACTCTAACAACTCCTTGCAAGTCATGATTGCTTTTTCTATCTTTTTTTTTTTTTTTTTTTAAGCAGAAGGCAGAATTGGTTAGGAAAAAATCACTTTAAAGTGTTGACAGAGGAAGGGACTAGGGCACTTCAGACCCTTTCTTCAAGAAGTTTTATCATCAGCAGGGAAATTAAATTTATTCTCAAGCCACTAACCTTGGTGGAGAAGGAGTCATATTTTGTCAGATATTCCTTGCAGTCCATAGTCTGGAAATTTTTGAAAGCCTGGAGAGGAAATATTAATATACTCATGAGAGAAAACACATTTCCCAAAGCATTGCCCCCTGCTCTGTTCTGGTAGGATTCGTCCAGGGCATTCAGTCCTAGGGATTTAGGAACCCTGGGGCTGGGCTAGAGCTAGCAGATCCTGCCCCACCTTCTAGGAATTTATTTCTTGGCGTGGCATTTTCTATTTCCTCCAACTCCTGGTGAATTCTTCCCAGAGAAATGAAGGCGTATGAAAAGACTCTGCATTCAGCTAGCCTAGATTCTTTCTGCTTTTCACTCCAAAAAGACCCTAATCTTCCCCAAATATGATGGCAGGTGAGGGTACACTGTTACCCAGAGGGATGGGTGCTAGTGCAATCCCTTCCTTGTGGCCACGTACCTTATGTAGTGCCTCCCTATAAAGCTGGCTGGCACTTTTGCCCCTCTCTGAGGGATGCAGTGTGTAGTTTAGGATGTTGGGGTTTCTATCCACTTCCCCGGCTCTCACCCGGACGCCATTCACAAAGTACCAGGTGTTGTTGTCTGTGAGGAGGAATGGGTTTAGCTTCAGGTTGAACTGCCTAATAAATTCACGGACCAGCCTAGAAAAGAGAAGAGGAATAGGGAGGTGCTTGCAAACACCCAAACCCTGCCACTGAAGCATTAAAAACCTGGAAAGGAAACTTTCTCATCGACCATGGGAAAGCCCCTATGTCCCTTTGTAAGTGCAGATAGGCATTATCATCTTTGATAATTGTCAAAATTATCAAACACACGTGGCCAAGTGTTTTTTTGGCCATTTTTATGCAGCTGCTAAGCTCTGGGGGAGAGATGGGGGAAATAGCTTTTTCCTCCTGCTCTTCTCCATCCATTTCCAAGCACAAATCCTTGGCCTCGTCTCCATCCTCAGCCTCGTTCCTCCTCTTTTCGGGGCATGGAAGGAGGACACCACCTTACCTGTGCTTGCCTGGCAGGCGCATGGCTCCCAGCTCCACGTACCAGTCCTGTCCCTTCTCTCGGTAGGTCCTGATCCGTCCCCCGATCCGATTGCTGATTTCCAAAATGGTAACCTGAAAAGCAATTCGGGGTGGAGGTTGCAGGTTTTCAGGCTTTGGGGATTTCATGCAAACCAAGCAAGCTCACAGGCAAGCAGTGTGTGTGTCCCATGGAGCAGGATAGGTCCCCTCCAAATAACAAAAGCGCTGTCTGTAGGTCCAAAATGCTTTGTGTTGGCCAAGATCCCCTCTGCCTACAGCACAGTCCCTAATCTCTGCATCACATTTGTGCACCCACTCTCTGCTGAAAGAGTCCTAGCGTTGGTTCAGCTGCTTGATGTGCTAGAAGGGTTTGGAAAACAGCCAGAGAAAGGCAGATCGTGTCTTTCCCACCTCCAAACCCCTCAGAAAGAGAGAAACAAGCACCCAACAGACACAATCTCTTTACTTTTTGCTGCTTGCATTCATTTGGGGGAACATCTGAATGAGCTGCTTTGCATATACCTTCACTTTTTTCCCCCCCATCGCCTCTTGTCCTTGCTTGTAGTTTTGAAAATCGCTCCTGAATCAAGGGAAATTCCTGGAGCCTGCTCGTTTTTCTTTCCTTCCCCCACCACTGCATCCACTCCTGCATTTATTCCCCCTGAAAATAAATTTATTTCCCTCTCCAGTCTGGAAATTCCTTACAGTAGGAAAATAAGATGTGCTGTCGCTCACCTTGTGGCCGGCATCATGGAGCAGCTTCGCTGCCGTAAGTCCGCTTATTCCTGCACCAACAATGACCACATTTGCTGGCTTAGTTGCACGTCCTAGCCCATGCTTGACTATATACAGTAGCTCCTCGTAGTCTTCGTCGTGAAGACAATATTCAGGGAAAGACGAAAATCTCTTGGCACTTACGAGCCCCACGAGCAGGAGGATTTGGAAGAGGACTAGGGAAGGAAGAAAAGAAGAGAGGAAAATAATGCAACAAAGACGCTCGGCAATCAGCATGCAAGTTCATTCCTGAGAGCCAGGGAGGGAGGTGGCAGCACAAACTGGTGCCCAAACCTCAAAGAGGAATGAGCAGCAAATCATTTTTCAAATCCACTTGCGCGATTGTGAAATCCATGGCATCAGCAAGGCTCTCACAACCACAGCCAGATGTCAAGCAGGGCCAGTGAATGCAAATTTTGTTTCAAGGAAAAAAGCAAGCCCGGAGAGATTTTATTTCATATGTTCTACTTGTATAGCTCTTGTAGTGAGTTTCCAAAATGAGTTTGACATTTTTGAATAAGCTCGAAAGGCTCCGTAATGAGGAATGGTAATTAAATTGCATACATGTGCAAGGAATTAAGGAAGTTTATTAAAAATATATTGTTGTGCTAACTGCCCTGTCCCTAGTCTCTGTGACATCACAATTTTAATGCACTGATATTGTCTTCTCCCACCACCACACTATTACATTAGAAATAGGAAGAGATTATCTGTATTAGGTAGATGATGACAGGTGATGGGAAAGGAAGCTTGGTGACCAGAAACCACGCTGATTCTTTCTAATTTTTGTTGTTTCTAGTCTCAAAAATAGCTACAGGATAGCTTTCATTTTCTTTTCCTTCCCCCAGCTGTTGCTAGTTTCCTTCCAGGGAAAAAGAGGAAGGGAGAGAGAAAAAAAAAAAATAAGCTTTTGAAACCACACCTTGAGTAATTCTTATTCATAGGGAAAATCCCTCTTGGAATCGCTGCTTTTGTTGGATCAGCCCCAGGTCTGCCGACAATCTGGGACAAAATGCAGCTGCTGCAAATGAGCCTCAGAGCTGTTGGAAGCAGGACTTTCTATCCACCTCCCTGACGATGCTGATTGTGGCCATAAAATAAAGAATTAGAAAGCACCTGCTATGTTTAGGCCGTTGATCAACAGGCCTGCCATCCTAAAGCATGGCAGGAAGTGGTATCGTCCTAAGAAAATTGCGTTAACCTTCTTGATGCAATGTTGCCACTGCCCTGGGCAGCCTTGAGGACCAGGGACGTTGTCTTGAGTTGTGGTTTTGGTGGGCTGTGTAGCAGCAAAGAGATAGTAGTTGGTTTTGTTGCCTCCATCCCACCCAACGTGACCACCCCAACTAGCCCTGGCCGATGCAGAAGGCAAAGGAGATCCTCTGGATGGAGATCGGGGTCCCCATGGGAGGAGAGCAAGCGTGTTGGGGCGAGCTCTTGGAACCATCTGCTGGATTTTCGCCTTCCACCAGCCCTTATGGTGGGGCTGGAGCTGGAGAAACAGCGAATGTGATGCAAGGAGGTGTCCTTCAGGAAGGTCCCCGGGGGAAGCTGAGCTTGCAGATGGGTTTCCATCGCTCCCTACGCACCTGGGCACGTCCCAGTCCCCTTGCAAGGGAGATCTCCCACTGCCAGGGCAAGTTCAACAGGATCATGAAATACTTTTGCTGGAGAAACAGAGATTTGAGGCTGGTGCCCTCAGGAGGTGATACAAAGGGCACCCACCAGACACAGGCAAACCCAGCCACCGAAGACAAAAGGAAAGCAGGAGAAAGCAGCACGACACCCCAAAGTCCAGAGGAGAATCACTCACCTGCCCCAGCCATGGTTCCTGGAGGAAGACAAGTCTTCCGCTGAGATTAGCTTTCATTTTATACCCCGGCTTAAAAAAAAAAAAAAAAAGAGGTAACACAGCGGTGGTGGCTCAAAAAAAAATCTGCCAATCAGTTCACCCCGGAAGAGAGCAATGTGTGGTATGCCATAAGAAGGGAAAGAAGCAATTACATGTACACTCAGTTCCCCTGTATGTTTTTTTTTTTTTTTTTACTCCCTGCTTTTGCCACCTCTTTGGTCATGAGCCATCAATTTACGGGACGTTATGGGAAGCATTGTGATCGTCAGAACAGACAAAGGGTGACCGCACCCTTCTCTGTGGTGAACAGAGAGCTTCCTACTGGGAGAATATCTGGCTTGGGTTTTTTTCCCCTATACTGCAGCCCCCATAAAGTATACTTAGATATTATCATTCATCTCTCGCCGCATGGAGACCTGCAAGGTAACATCCAAAATATCCTTTCTGGTGGTATTTCCACGTGGCAGTTCATCGATCTCACACTCTTAATTACTGCATAATTTTGGTTATGTTGATCCTGGCCCTGTTAGCATAGAGGGAACCAAGAGATGCCTGAAATGGTAAAAACACTGAGTTGTAATGGTATTTTTTTTTCCATAATCAAGAACTTTGCCTAGCTAAGAGACCATACACCATAAACCAGCCCAAGAAAAGGTCCCTCAGCTGGTTCATCACGCCTTGGTATGGATGGACTCCAATCTTGGCACCTTGACTGGACATCTCCTTAAAAATAATGATAATAAACCCACAGCAGACTACTTTTGCCCTATAAACTTGGTCTTTTCCTTCGTCTTATGCCTAACCTCTGCCTTTTCCAGTCAACGGGGCGATTTGCTGTTTCAGTTACAGAAACAAAACGCAGAACCGGTACTTCCCAGTCTTGTGGCCCTTGGGGTGAGCTCAGCGCTGGGTAGAAGCAATCCCCTTTGCTGGGACTTCCTTGCAAAACCGCTTTGCTGGAAGAGCCCTGCAAGCCTTGCTAGTGATTGAGTCATCTTAGTGTTTTTTTCATGTTAAAAACCTCCCATTTGTCTTCTGCAGTGCTTTCGGTTCTCCTTGTGCTGCACCAAGTACATGCAACCAAGCAGAAGTGACAGTAAATCATTCCCTACTGCTATTAAAAGTCTGGCTTTTAGATTTTCGAGTGTATTTCCCTGGCCATCGAGACAGGGAGGCTGAGAGCTTGGTGTGGCTTTGTCTGGTCCTCTCTCTGGCTTCTTTCAGTACTGCTTTTTTTTTTTTTTTTTTTTTTTTGTTCTTCCTTGATTGCAACAGTTGGAGTCTCCTGCACCGAGCTGACCTCATCACCATGCATTTTCCCACCCAAATCTCAACAATATTGCAGGTTTCTCTGAGGTTTAAGCAGAATTTAGAAGAATTGTGGTAAGGGGGTTGGGGCTCTGGTGCTAGCGCTCACCCGTGCTGTTATGTTGGTCAAAATTAAGGCTCTAAATACAGCCTCAAAAGAGTAAATTGTGGATCCATGGGGTAAAACATGGATCAGGGGTGGGTGTTGAGTGGGCTTTCCATATGTTACCCCATTCACAAAGTCAAATTTGGGGGATGTTTTAAATTATGATCCCACTGGATGAGCTTGCAGGCTTTCTGGGACCAGTGCTTATAAAATTCCTTAAGCATGGATAAGAAAATTTTGGAATTGCTTGGGTACAAAAGGAACTTAAAGCCCATCTGGTTCCAGCCCCCTGCCGTGGTCAAGGACACACTCTCCTGGACCAGGTTGCTCCAAGCCCCATCCAACCTGGCCTTGAACTCTTCCAAGGACAGGACATTCAACAGCTTTCCTGGGCAACTCGTTCCAGTGCCTCACCGCCCTCTGAGTAAAGAATTTCTTCCTCATATCTTACCTAAATCCACCCTTTTTTTTGTTTAAAGCCATTACTCCTTGTCATCACGCTTCCTGATGAAGACTCACTCCTGAAGCTCCCCTTTAGGTGTGGGGAGGCTGCTCTCTTCTCAGGACTAAATAACCCCAAATTTCTCAGCTTTTCTTCAAAAGAGAGGTGCTCCAGCCCTCTGATCATCCCTGTGATTTCCTCTGGACCCATTCTAACAGGTCCATGTCCTTCTTGTGTTGAGGTCCTCATGGGTTGATGACCAGGGTGCAATCTTTGTCATGCAGCAGGAATTAGAGAAGAGATTTGCATCTGTGAGTTCTCTTGCTTCGTATGAACTTGTCACGTAGCTACAAGAGTTTTGCAACGCTGTGCTCAAAGGGTCTTCCTGGAAGAAGGCAGGGTGTGCGTTTTTCCCTGTAAAAGTCATCGTTGTGGCAAGCTGGATATTTCCTGGTGCTCTTTCTTCTTCCTGTCCCTGCAGCAGCCCCGTCATGGAGATTTAATCTTCCCCAACACCGTATCCTCAGTGTCACTTCTGGGATTGCCAATGAAGTTCATAGTGCTTTTAATACAGCCTCAGACCTTGGCTATGCCCCCAAAATGGTGTTTTTTAACAAAATTCCAACAAACATCTCTGCCTGCTGGCACGTCAAGACAAGACTACAAATTAAGTCTTTGCAACCAGCTTTATGTCCACAAGTTCCTTTCTGTTCCCATTAAAACTGGATGAGGAATGCCCAAGGTTAATTTCTTTCTAAGAAAAATGAAAGAATTGCATGCTTTTCTTCCATTTCTTTTCTTCCATGTCTTTTCTTTTTCCATTTCTTGCTTCTTTGGGCTTTTTGGCCCAGAGCACATCCCCATTTAAGAAAATCCACCCACTTGCCTCTTCCAAATGTTAAACCCAAATCAAATGCATCATCATCATCATCATCATCATCATCATCATCATTATTGTTATTATTATTATTATTGCAAACCACAGCTGATTTTGTCTTGGTTTTTCTCTACTTGCAATCCCCAGGCTGTTTTCTTGACACCTACTGGCATCTATGATGGCAGCCCACAACACGAGGCGTCTGCTAAATGAAGCAACGACTTCTTGAGTGATTTGAGAACGTGACGAAACCAGCACTTACCCGTGTTCCCAGGACTGACAGATTTTTCGAGGGCGGTTTGTTTTGATAAGGCAGAGCTTAGCGCATGTCCTAGCAAGTCGCTTTATGATGGGCCTCAAATAACAGGTTTTATTGTCTGGGGATAAGCAGCTCGCTATTAATTGCAAAAGGAGTTCCTCCCATGTTCCTGCTTCCGTGAGGATTACTGGAAGTCCAGCTTCCACCTGAAACTTGAGGCTTGGAGAGGGACAGCCGAGGGAAAGACAACCCTATTGAATCAGCCAGGATAGGATGGGGAAAAAAAGGGTCCATTACTTGGGCCCTGGTGTCAGTGGGTTTCTTCCTTCTCGTTACAGTGACCTCTTTGTCCTGGGGTGTTGAGTAAGAAGTCAGAGGAATGGTGCAAAGTAGAGAACTTCGCTTAAAAAATGAAATTTTAAATTGCTTCATTCTCTCATGCAACTGCTTGGCTTGGCTTTGCTCCCCGCATTGCAGCTCTGGGTATTTATGGTGGAGGAACCACCATGAGGCCATAGGAAGGAAATGAGTGATCCAAAGGGAATTTGGATAAATTAGAAGGGAGAAGAATTATTTTAACCAGCCAGGCTGCAGGAGGGGATGAGCAGAGGCCCCAAGGGCTGTGATGCTGCAGCTGCTTGCGCTGTGGGTTTGTGGGACATATGGGAAAAGCTCTTTATTTGTGCCCAGGGAGCATATTCTAAATTTATGACACCCCAAAAAAATGATTAAGCTTGGGGGGGGATTTCGTGCAAATACCAGCTCACTGCTTTACGATGGGGATTTCCCATCAATAGGCAAAGGTGAGAAAAGGTGTATGAGAAGTAGGATTGGCATCCATGCTTCCATTCCCAGACCAGAAATCCCCAGGGAAGGCCAGGCAGAGCCTCGAGTCTGGTGCTTTGGACTGTGCATCCATCCTGGCACTGCCCACTTGTGTTTTACACCCATTTATTTTCCCCTCCGGCTCTTTGCTGACATCTATCTCACACTAATTTCTGCTTCTCGCGAGCAAGAATTTATATTGAGTTACTGCTCCGAGTCAGCAAACAGAACTGGGACAATAGGATATATTCTAAGGGCTTTTTTTTTTTCAGGGCTGAAATGCAATTTGCAGGTGCTAAAGCAGCATCAAATACCCAGAGCATTGGGTAGGGTGAAGAAATAATTCTATTCTTCTAAATAATTGCCTTATGGTTTTAACAGTGCTGTTTTTGTTTTGTTTTGTTTTGGTTTGGTTTTTTTGAGAGAGAAACTCAGGTTTTGGAGAGTTTGGAGTTGGAGCAGGACATAGCACGCAGGGGGATTTGAGCATCTAAGAAAATAGAGGTGATGGGCATGTGCATTTGCATGCGGGTATGAAAAAGGAGCTGCGCTGGAGAGGAAAAACCTGGGGATTGTATTGGGCTTAAGTGGCAAGGTTTTGGGAGCAGGTAGAAGAGGGTGGATGGGGCGGAAATTGGTTTTGGTTTGCTTTGAGTTCCCACTGCTGCAACCTGTTATTAGCGGGCAATAAATTCCATTCACCAGCTTTCTGCTGAGTCTGTTTTGCTCGTGCCAGCAATCACTTGAGTGATCTCCCTGATTTAGTAAGGCTCGGCTAGCCCCGGAGCTTAGCTGGCCATTGCTGTGAAACCACCATAGGTGGATCTGGGTGGACTCATTAAGTAATTAGTCATCGCCTTCCAGCTGGCAGGCAGATTTGCTGGCGGTTTGAGCCAAGGAAAGATGTTCTTCCAAAGAATTTTCTTTTCCTTCGTTTCCTGCTCGCCCTGAAATCTCCCATGGCATGTGCTGCACGTACGGAGCAAACGTTTGGGGATGGGGTTGGTATTCCTGCCCCCACCCCAAAAATAAATGCTAATTTTTGATAAGTGGAAGATTTGTGCTGCGATTTGCACTACTATTGTGGTTTAATATCACGGTGGGGTCAAAGGGGTGAGGGACACGGGGGGTCTTTTGGGGTCCCATTATAGCTGGGGGTCCCGGGGGGGGCAGTGACATGCATCATTCTATTGTGAAGTGTTGGGGGCATTGTTCTCTTGGCCAATGGGGGGCTCCATCCTGTCCCTAATTTGCTTAAAAGGGGGTGGGCAGAGGTATTTGCAGGTTCGAGGGCTCCAGGCAGGGCAGGGTTGAGCCATGGTGTCTGCTGGGGGAAGAAAGCGATCCCAAAGGAGGAGACAACCCCGGCAAAGGAGGAGGCAAAAGAATCACGCTAGAAGGCCTCCATCCAAGCCCAGGAAGCCCCATGGGAAGGCGAAGCGGAAACCCACAAAGCCACAGAAGAAAGTGGCCATGAAAGGCTCCTTCGACCTCATCAGTGCCAAGGCGCTCAACCAGATGAAGCGAGACGGCAAGCTCCTGTCCCCCGAGGCCAAGGGGCTCATGGTGCGCTTCCTGCAGGACGTCTACAAGCAGGTGTCGAAGGAGGCCGACCGGCTGCGGAGGGAGAGCCGCCACCCCATCGCCGGCCCCGCGCACGTCCAAGCCGCCCTCCGCCGCGTGATGCCGAAGCGATTCAGGCACGCGACAACCAGCGTGGCCGCACGAAGCGGGCACTAAAAGCAAGACCCTCCCTTCTTTAACCCCTCGGGAGCAAGATCCAAAGCCCAAAGGAGAGGGATTAAAAACCAGAAAAGCTGCTGGGAAGACCTGTGTGACCGCCAGCATATGGTGGAGAGATTGCAGGGAAGGAAATATTAAAATCGGCATTGCAATAAAGCACAAACTTAGCAGCATTTGGTGGTGTCAGAGTTGTTTGTTTGTTTGTTTTTGTTGTTTTTTTTTTATCATGAGGTTCACAATTTCATTAATGAGAGGCTGTAGGTGTTATGTTAGAAACCTCAGGGCTTCCATCCTCATTGCTGCAAGGCGATGCTTATATATACCAGAGTCTTTATAAATTCCTGATGATTTAAATGGCTGTGTGCAGGAAAAATGTCACAACACCCTAAACTGCCCCAGGATAGCGGTGGTGCTAGCCCGGCCCTGCCCTTGTCAGGATATTAAAGCAGTGATTCTTCGAAAGAAAAATCAGCCCGACCACGCATCCGCTTTCAGAGGGTAAATGTGAGTGCGCGCTTCTAGGGTTGAATTTGAGGAGAAAAAAAAAAAAAAAAAGATTAATAATAATAAAAAAAAAAATCTATTGTGGTTGTTATAAAAAATACAATAAAAAAACTTTTGGAGTTGGGGGGGGAAAAAATGAGTTTCCCTGACCGGGAATCGAACCCGGGCCGCGGCGGTGAGAGCGCCGAATCCTAACCACTAGACCACCAGGGAAGGGCTAGAGAGACCTTTCCGGCGCGGCCCCACGCGTGACCCCGTCGCGGGGGGACCCCAGCCCACGGGGGGGGGGGGGGTTTGTCCCCCCCGTCAGCCGGGACCCCCCCCAAAGCAGCGTGTCCCCACCCCGTTTTCTCGTCGTAACCCACCCGTGCTTTCTGCCCACGCGCGGGTGCAAAGGGCTGGGCGGGGAAACGGGAACAGGAGCAAGTTTTAGCGCCGGAAAAAAAAAAAAAATTAAAAAAAAAGGGGGGGAAAATCGGCCTTTTTTTCCCCAAATCGCGTGCAGGAGCTCTCGAAAATTATTAAGATCGCAAAGGGAAAAGATGTGTCAGAAGTGGGATTTGAACCCACGCCTCCATTCGGAGACCAGAAAACCCCAGGGAGGGAAAGCAGAGCCTTGAGTCTGGCGCCTTAGACCACTCGGCCATCCTGACACCCGCATGAGCCTTCCTCCCCCTCCTCATCCTCAAGAATTAACTTTCAAAAAGAGCAAGCGGGTCTGGAGGGGAGGTTTTTTGGGGCTTTTCTTGAGATTAAGCCATGTAAATGCATATATATTATATGTATTTTAGATATATGTGTGTGTTTTTATACATTTCTGTATTTTCTTTGCCCTAATTGCAGGTTTTCCTGGCTCAGCTCTTTATGCAAATTACGCATAATGTCACAGGAGCCCTGTCTCACCCAGCCAACCCCGGGCTGCGGTGTCGAGCCCTCATTTGCCTACGCCCACCCCTAAAAAAGCTCTGGGACACCCCTGCAGCGAGGACCACCGAGGCCAAAGGCGACCCCATGGCGGCGGCCACCAAGAAACGAGGGCAGCCTCCAGGAAAGAGGAGGAGGAGGAAGCAGGAAACCCAGCAGACAAAGCCTCCCCTTAACCAGAGAAGGTCGAGGCGCTGGAAACCAGTTCCCAAGGGATTCAATTCCCAGTTGAAGAAGAAATCCAGCAAGAGGTGCGTCTCCAGGCTGGCCAGCCGCACGCCACCGGCAGCCGGGCGCATGTCGGTCAGGGCGAAGAGGTTGATGAAATCCTCCATGGGCATCCTCTGCAAGGGGCTGGTGAGCGAGGCAGACCGCTGGAGGAAGCAGCGCCGCGGGTCCTTCATCGGCACCTCGGAGCTGCGGGCAGCCGTGGGCAAAGTCACGGGACGAGGTGGCGCGAGGTTTCCTTCCCTCGTGCCCCGCAGGTCTTCTTGCACGAGTTGAATAACGCCTCTCGCCACGACGCCTTGCCTCTTCTCCCTCGTTTCAAGCCCAGGCAAAAGAAGAAAGAAAAAGAGGGAAGGAGAAGTAGAAAAAAAAAAAAAAAAAGAATAAATTCAGAGCTTTTCCCCACCCTCTTGGTTCAAGAGCATTCCTGCAGGGATGGCCGCCAAGCCTAGCACCCCGTGATGCCAACGCGGGGGATATTTGGGGTTGGCTCCTGGATGGGAGCATCTTCAGCATCCTGCAGATGTGGGGTGACACAAATCAGCTTGCCACGATGCTGGTGGGAGACCACGAAATGCTCCGAAGAGCCTCCGGTGGGAGCTGAGACCACACCAAATGTCTGGCTGGGGGCTGGAAGCCCCACTGGGGACATTTGGAAGCAGGGTGACTGCTCCTGGACATCCTGAAGTCACATTTGTCCCGGCGTGGTAGTGAGCTGGGGAGAGAAATGATGTTTTTTGCCCACGATTCTCTTTATTTAGGGCTGGGCTTATGGGTTTGGCGTGATTTTGCAGAGGCTGTAGGAGCTGGGACAGGGGTTCAGCAGCCAAGGCCAGTGTCTGGAGCTCCCTAACCACGTTCCCCAGACAAATCCCAATGAATGTAGAGCCTAAATGTGAAAATATATGGGAAAAGGAGCACGCAGCACCTGGGGAGAAGTCCCAGGTGTTTTCCTTTCCTCCTTTTTTTTTTTTTTTTTTTTTTCCTGGGTTATTTAAGAAACTTTCTCAGGTGTGCAAGGGCTGCTTGAGAGGGATCTTGTAGCTGAGTCTTGAAGCTTTGGTGCCCAGATCTTCTCATCCAGCTCCAGGCCAGAGGAGATCCCAGCAGGTAAAGCAGAAAACTGGGTGCTTTTGGGGAGCCCCTACAAGATTTGGGGGCTCTGGTGGAGAGAGGAAGCCCCAAGGCTCCCTACAGCCCATCTCCTTCCACCACTGCTGCAGAAAATACAGGGCATGGGGCATTCTGCCTTCTTGAACCACCTGAAAAACAGTTTTGGGGTCTCCCCGTGCCCTCTCATGGAGCTACGTGCAAGGACTGGTGCCCCCCTCTCTGCTCCTTGCACTGGTCCCAGTATGGGGACTGAACTGGGATGTAGGGCAGCCCATGTGGGTCTCTTCCTCCCTCCCTGCGCCCATCAACCGGAGGCTCTGGCTCTGGCTTTGGGGCAGAGAGCAGCCCCTTGGCCTCGATGGACCTGGGCATGGTGGGGATGAGGGTAGAGATCCCCCAAAACTGGGGCTCGGTCCCCTTGGGGTCATCCATCTGCTGCTGAGGAGGGATGGAGAGGGGAGAAGAAGGGGGGGGGCTGCAGCAGTTGGCTCTGGGGAGGAAGGGGTTAAATGCCTGTGCGTTGGGGGGGGGCAGGATTTAGGATAATCCCCCAGCCTTGAGCTCTTGGTGAGGGAAATTAAAAGAAAAGTCGCTGCTTTCCCACCCAGGGAGGGGTTAAATCACAAAAAAATAATAATAATTAAAAAAATAATAATTTAAACTTTTTTTTTGGGGGGGGGGGGGGCAAGCTGTTTTTGCCAACCACGTGATGAAAAGGGGGGGGGTCTGGTGTGGTGTCCCCCACTGAGCCCTGATGTCCTCGGGGTGACAATGGGACCGGTGTCCCCATAAGCACCAGATGCCACCCAGCTCCGTATCTTGCCCCCAATTCTCCCCCAAAAACCAATTTTTGGGGGTGCTGCCCCCCCTTTGGGGGGGGTCCTGGGCCGTATGGCACACAATGGGACCTGTGGTGCCCCCCTCAATATGTGGGACGTGTCCCATACGCCGGGACCCCATAGCCAAACCGTGCCCCCCCACACACCCTGCAGTCTCCTTTAAAATCCCAGTTGCCCCCCAGTACACCCCAGTTCACCCTGAGCCCCTTCCCCATTTTATCCTTCCTCTTACAGACCCCAAAAGGTGAGGGGAAAAGCAGCTTTTCCTTTCCTAGATCCCATCCCTTAACCATTTTATCACCCCCCACCCCCCCCCCCAGCTTCGGGTCCCCATTTCCAGGTGAAAACCCCAATTTCTTGCCCCCAGCTCCCATCCCCGATACCGGCAGAGCAACCCCCCCGTGTCCCCCTTGTCCCACCTCACCCCATTCCCCCGCTGCACCCCAAGCTTGCAAAACCCTAAACCCCCCCCCTACACCTCGATGACCCAGGAAGGAGGGATTTCGGCCGGGCCGACGAGCTGGGGGTCCCCCAAAAAACCCTTTGGAGATGCTTGGGGAAAGGAGGTGACGGAGCGGGACCTGTGGCCGTCCCTGGGTGTCCCCCCCCGGGTATTTGGGGACAGTGGGATGGGGGGGGGGAGCCGGGTTTGGGTTACCTCTAGAGGGCTCTGGGTAAGAGCTGAGCTTGTTCTTGGCGTCTCCTTTCTGCCGGATGCCGGCTTGGGCTTCCGGAGCAAAGCCATGCCCGGCATCGCCTCCATTGTGCCCCGCTGTCGGGGGGGGGGTCTGCGCACCCCAATAACACCCTAAAAAGCAGGGGGGTGTCGATGGGGGGGACGTTTCCCCCAGCGAAGGGCAGAGATTGCAGGTAACGGGGTGTAAAGGGGGCGATTTGGGGAAGGGAGGAGGCCGCGCGCGGGTCCTGAGCCGCGTCGGGGTTTGCAGGATGCGGCCCTCGGGGGTGCTCGCTGGGAGCGGCGGCTTCTTTTTGGGGGAGAGGATGGGGGACCCCCGGTTAGTGGGATGTGGCCACCCCCCCAGTGTGCTGTCACGCCGGGAGGGCCGATTCCCAGTGGGATGGGGACTGGGGGAACTGGGATGGTGGGAGGGGAGGAAGGCAGAGGTTGCTGCGGGATGTGGTTTGGTGGAAAAATGGGGGGGGGGGGAACAGGCAGCAGGACGAAATAATTTTGTGGGGAAAGATTTTGAGGGTGACATTTTATTATGGGGAGGGCTGCGCTGGGATATGGGGAGGGAAATGGAATTATTATGGGGAGGGAAATGGAATTATTATGGGGAGGGAAATGGAATTATTATGGGGGGGGAAATGGAATTATTATGGGGGGGGAAATGGAATTATTATGGGGGGGGAAATGGAATTATTATGGGGAGAGCTCTGCCTCCCAAACCTCCTTTGCCCCTTTGCAGCTGTCTGCAAAAGCTCCAATTTCATCATTTCTCCCCCCAAATCCCTCTCGAGGCAATGGGGACCCTCCTGCTCCCCCGTCCCCAAGCAGGCTGGGGTTTAATCCTGCGGGGGGGACCCTGCGTGCGCTGCAAGAGGGAGGGAGAAAACCCCAAATTCAGCCCAGAAAAAAAAGCATCAAAACCCCAAGCGAGGAGCGTTTCTGGGGGGGATTTCTCCCCGTTTTAGGGATTTCTCTTCCCCGCAGGAGGTTTTGAGGAGCCGTGAGCGAGGTCAGGAGGCACAAACCTTTGCTCCCGTGGCCCCCGCGCGCCATGGAGCCCTGGGTGATACTGGACCAGCGGCAGAAGGCGCTGTACCGGGACGTGATGCAGGAGAGCTACGAAACGCTGATGTCCCTTGGTAAAACAACCCCCCCCAGATCCCCTTTTTTTTTTTCTCCTCAGACACCCCCCTGCCTTTTCACCCTGCCCCATTTTTATTTTTTTTCCCCTTCCCAAAAGGCAAGGAAGCGGGACGGGAACGGGGCGGAGGAATCCAGGCAGGTTTCAAGGGGGATTTCCCCAAAACCCCAGTGTTTTCCTTGTTTTTTTAATTTTAAAACAGGAAAATATTGTGGGTCTCTGCATGTTATTTAATCGAAAAACAGCTCGTGGGGTACTCGTGCGTATCCGTGTCCCCAGTTCCTTCCTCCTCTCTTCCTCCCCTTCGGGACGCCGGATTTATAGGGGAAACCTGCTCCATCCATTTAAATGCCCCCCCCTTGCTCCAGTCGAGGCCATGCTCTCCCCTTTTTTCCCCCCCCCCGCCAATCTCCCCAGCAGCACAGGGGCTGGTGAGCGAAAAAGCAGCGGAGGAAGGCGCCGCGGAGCAGATCCCCGAGGAGCTCGAAGAGCGCCCGTCCCACAGCCCGGAGAGGGCCAAAACCCTGGGCTCCAACAGGAGGAAAACCAAACGGCCCGACAAAGCCGTGCCTCACGGCATCGCGAAGACGCCCAAAACCACCCCGGCCCCGAAATTAGACTGCGCGAAGCCTCTCTGCGGGGCGAGCAGCAAGGGCTCGGCGCGGGAGCGGCCGTTCGGCTGCGCCGACTGCGGCAAGAGCTTCCCGTGGGCTTCGCACCTGGAGCGGCACCGGCGGGTGCACACGGGCGAGCGCCCCTTCGGCTGCCCGGAGTGCGGCGAGACCTACAGCCAAAGCTCCCACCTCCTCCAGCACCGCCGCACCCACGCCAGCGACCGGCCCCACAAATGCGGCGAGTGCGGCAAGCGTTTCGCCGGGGCGGCCGAGCTGGCGGCGCACGGCCGGGGCCACGCGGCCGACAAGCCCCACAAATGCGGCGACTGCGGCAAAGGCTTCGTCTGGGCCTCCCACCTGGCCCGCCACCGGCGCGTCCACACCGGCGAGAAACCCTTCGGCTGCCCTGAGTGCGGCGAAGCTTTCACCCAAGGCTCGCACCTCGCCAAGCACCGCCGCAGCCACACGGGCGAGCGGCCCCACCGGTGCCCGGTGTGCGGCAAGACTTTTTGCCAAAGCTCCGACCTGGCTCGCCACCGCCGCACCCACCTGGGCAAGAAAGCTTTGCGCTGCGGGGACTGCGGCAAGCTTTTCCGAGCGGGGCCGGCGCTGGCCAGGCACCAACGGTGCCACCGGCAAGAGCGCGTCCACCGCTGCAGCGACTGCGGGAAGGGTTTCGTTTGGGCGTCCCACCTGGAGCGGCACCGGCGCGTCCACACGGGCGAGCGCCCCTTCCCCTGCGGCAGCTGCGGCGAGAGCTTCGCCCAGAAAGCCCACCTCCTCCAGCACCGCAAAACCCACTCCCCTGACCGGCCCTATAAGTGCGGCGAGTGCGGGAAGCGTTTCGGGGAGGCCCCCCCTTTCCTCGCCCACCAGCGGGGCCACGCAGCCCAAAAGAGCTACATGTGCGGCGAGTGCGGCAAGGGCTTCGCCTGGGCGTCCCACCTGGAGCGCCACCGCCGCGTCCACACCGGGGAGAAACCCTACGAGTGCCCCGAGTGCGGCGAAGCCTTCAGCCAGAGCTCCCACCTCACCAAGCACCGCCGCAGCCACCTCCCCAAGGTGGATTTCTCCCCGGCGAGGACCTGGCTGGCGGAGGAAATGTCCCCCTCTGCTGCGCCCCACTGCGCCGTGGGGTTGGCAGAGTCGCCCGGAGCCAGCAGCGGCGAGGAGCAATGAAGGACCCTGAGCGCCCCAAAAGAAAGCTTTGGGATGGGGACAAGACCAAGGGACAGCAAGTGACGCTTTTCAGGAGGGTGGCGGGGCTGCTCCACGGGGTTTTATCCTTCCTGATGTCTCCTAGAAGCCATGGGGGAAACGTTGCCTGCACCCTTGGTGGAGGGGACTCCAAAAAGGGACATTTTTGGGGGGACACGAAGCCCCTTCCTGGGGGACACACGGTGCCCTTCTCTGTTTGGAAGGGCCGACGCGGATTGCTGGGGCTGTCCTTGTGCCAAAATACGCGGTTATTTGTGCCTGCTCCTTTGGGTCTGCTTTTTGGGGCTGGAGACGGGGACACGGTGCGGATAAACCAGACCCCGAGGGTGCAGCAAGCGGGGAGGGAGGTTTGAGGGGGGATGGGAAAGAGGGGGGAAAAAAAAGGGAGCCCCATGCCCCGTAGCCACCTGTGCCTGGCTCTCCTTGCACCACAACCCCAAACCCCACCGGTGCTCCTGGTGGGAAACGCGTGGAGGGGTTTTAAAGCACACGGACCCTACGGGATGTGGCTGGGGACGGATCCTACGGGGAAAAAATCCCCGGGCAGGAGCTGGGCTTGCTGGGGAAATCGTGCTCCGGGGACAAAAGACGCCGAGACACACGGAGAGGTGTTTTTGGTGAACTACCCTCTATTTTATTACCTGCTAAGCCAGCCTCTCCATCCCTGCCCGAGCCCCTGGCACATCCCAAACCAGCTTCGGCGTGACCCAAGCGTATTTTGGGGCAGTTGGGGCAGGTCCCCTCGGCTCTTTCCTGAGCCGTTTCTCCCCAAAATCCCCAGGCAGCACAGGGTTCCCCCAGTGAACCCTGGTGGGTTTTTTTGCTGCTGGGTCCCCTCCCATGCACCCGAACCCCCCCCAAAATGGAAGATGGAGAGGGTTATAGGGGGATCATCTCCTCACTGGGCTCAGTGATCACCCAACCCTCCCCAAATCCACCCCCACCCCACCCTCCCTCTGTGTGCCCCCTCTCCCTACCTCCACATCACCCCCCCCACTTCCATCCTAACCCCCCCCCACGTGCCAGGGTGTCCTAGACCCCCTCCCCAGCTCCCAAACAGCCCCTTTGCACCCCTTGCCAGGGGATGGGGGGGGGACAGGCGAGCCCCCCACCGCAGCACCGGGGCATCCCCAAAGGCAGAGGGTGGCTCTGTCCCCCCCCACCCCAAATTTTGACTCCGTCTCAGGAGCTGGGGGGAGGCAGGGATGCCCAAGGCTCTTGGGGGGCTGCGGCATCGCTTTGCAGGGCGTCCCCCTCCCCAGGCCTCCACGCCACGCTGGGGGGCAGGAGAGCTTTGGCAGCCCAGCCCCTGGGGGCCGTGGAGGAGGAGGAGGAGGAAGGCACTGGGTGCTGCTGGAAAGTGGAGCCGGTCTCCTCCGGCCAGAGCTCGGGGGGTGTCGGCGTGCCCCCCGCTGGCCTCTCTCCTTCCCACCACGAGGGCGGCAGCAAGGAGAGGCTGCTGCGGCCCCCGCTGCCGGCAGCATGCAGTCGCTGGTGAGCGGCCAGGGCGGTGGCGAGGCCAAAGGCTTTGCCGCACTCGGGGCAGACGTGGCGCTTCTCGGGGCCGCCCTGGGCGTGGGCCCGCTGGTGCCGGTTGCGGTGCGAGCTGCGGCCGAAGCGCTTGCCGCAGTGGGCGCAGGAGAAGGGCTTCTCGCCGGTGTGGGTGAGCCGGTGCCGGTCGTAGTGGGAGCTCCAAGCGAAACCCTTGCCGCAGACGCCACACTGGTAGGGTTTCTCGCCGCGGTGGAGCCGCCGGTGCCTCTCCAAGCTGGCCGGGGTGCTGAACCCCTTCCCGCACTCGGGGCAGGCGTGGGGCCGGCCCGGTTGGGCGGCGTGGGTGCGGCGGTGGGCCAGCAAAGTGGAGCTGACGGCGAAGCTCTTGCCGCAGTCGCCGCAGCGGTACGGCCGCTCGCCCGTGTGCACCCGCCGGTGCCGCTCCAGGTGGGAGCTGACGGCGAAGGCTCGCCCGCATTCCCCGCAGCGGAAAGGTTTCTCCCCGGTGTGGACGCGCCGATGGCGCTCCAGGTGCGAAACCCAGCCGAAACTCTTGCCGCAAGCCCCGCAGGGGTAGGGTTTTCCTCCAGCGCCGCTCTCCCCGGCGCACGTTTTGGCAGCCTCGCCGCTTTGCTGCTGCCGGGCGTGCGTGCGCCGGTGCTTGGCCAGGGCCGAGCCCCAACGGAAGCAGCGTTTGCAATCCGGGCAGGGGTAGGGCCGCTCGCCGGTGTGGACGCGCTGGTGCTTGAGGAGGTTGGAGCTGTGGCCGAAGCTTTTGCCGCACTGCTCGCAGCGGTAGGGCCGCGGGGGGCTGCCGGCGGGCTCGTCCCCGGCCGGCGGCGTCTGGGTGCCCTTGTGCTTGAAGCGCTGCGGGTCCGTCTGGTGGTTGAGGCGCTTGCCGCAGTCGGCGCATTTCTGGGGGGGCGGCGGCGGCGGGGGCTCTTCCTCCTCCTCCTCGCCGTCCTCCTCCTCCTCCTCGGAGGCGGCGGCGTGGGTGCGCATGTGGCGGTCGAGGTGGGAGCTCCAAGCGAAGGCTCGCCCGCACTCGGCGCACTGGAAGGGCTTCTCGCCCGTGTGGATGCGCCGGTGGCGCTCGAGGTGGGAGCTCCAGGCGAAGGCTTTCCCACACACCCCGCACTCGTAGGGCTTCCCACCCAGGTGGCTCTTCTGGTGGCGGTCGAGAGCCCCCGGGTCGGCGAAGCTGCGGCCGCACTGGGGGCACCGGTTGGGTTTTTCCCCGCCGGGAGCGTGGGTGCGCTGGTGGGTGAGCAGCGAGGAGCTGACGCTGAAGCGGCGGCCGCAGTCGGGGCAGGCGTAGGGCCGCTCGCCCGTGTGGACCCGCTGGTGGATGGTGAGGTCGGAGCGCTGGATGAAGCCCTTGCCGCAGTCGGGGCACTCGTGCGGGCGGTCGCCGCTGTGGATTTTTTGGTGTTTCACCAGGGCCGACTTGTGGCTGAAGCTCTTGCCGCACTCGCCGCACGTGTTGCTGGGCTGGGGGTCCCGCTGCGGTGGCGGCTTTTCCCCGCTCCTGCCCACCTTCGCCGCGGCCTCGGCCGGGCTCGAGGGATGCTCCTCACCCATGGGTTTTGCAGCTTCGGGCTCTTTCTCAGCAGTTTCTTCTCGGGTGGGTTCCTGCTCCGCTCGTGCTCCATCCTCTGTGGGGCACAGGGAAAGACAGACACGACCCAGGCAGGAGATTTTGTCTCTGCCGGGGCTGGGGAGATGAAATGGAGGGCAGAGAGGGATTCCTCCTCGTTTTATTTCACACCTTCTTCTGGGGAAGCATCTCCGTGGGAGCTGATCCCCATCCCACCCCCCTGCCACCAGCATTAATGCAGTAATTAAATCACCGTCACCTCCACCGCACCGCCATTTCTCTCTGGGCCACCCCAAAAAATGCCTCTTCCTCTCGGCTGACTGCAAAGGGGCTTTGGCATTGCCATTTCGTCCAGGACATCCCACTGGCATTGCAGTCTGGCCGTCCCAGCATCTTTCTCCCGAAAACGGAGATGTCCACAGGTAGGGGAAAGCCACCAGCAGGAGCCAACCCCAAGGTTTTTTGTGCCACGATCAAGGCGCAGTGCGGGGGCTCACCTCCAGACAGGGCGTCCTTGGGTATGTGGAGATCCAGGGCTGTTGGTTCATCCTCGTGGGCCAGGCGGGACAGCAGGTCGGGCTTGGAAACGGGGAATTCTGGAAAAAAAAGGAGGGGGAGAAACACGGATCAGCAGGGCTCACCCTCCCCAGGAGCCCCCCAGCCCCTCGCACGAAGACGAGCGGATCCAGCGAGCCAGATCCTGTGCCCCTCCCCAGATATTTTGCCCATCCCCAAATTTTCTCCTTTATTTTGGGGTCTCCTCACCCAGCGCCATCAGCGTCTCGTAGCTCTCCTGCATCACGTCGCGATACAGCGCTCGCTGTCGCGGGTCCAGCAGCACGTAGGGCTCCATGGCCGGCGTCACGAGCCCCCCCCCTGCAACGAGGAGGTGACACCACCGTCAGCAGAGCCCGGCGTCGCATTCGGCAACAACCAAACCCCAAGGATTTGCATGCAACCCCCCCGCCCCGTTTTATTAACCTGTGGATTCTCTGCTGGCTGATAGAAAGGCTGAGCCTTCACTGTATCACAAAACTGGGGACGAGTGGCTAATAAACCTCTATCCCTTAACCCACCACTTATTTTCCCAGGTCTTCCAGCCTGATTCTTAAAAAAACATAAAAAATAAAAATAAACCCCATTCCATTAAGAACACATATTTCAGTAACCTGCAGACAACATCCTCACCCTAAAACAAACTGACATATCACTCATCACTAGAGATGCATTTTTTTTTACTGCACAAGCAGACTCTACACTCAATAACTCAGCTAACTCCTTTTTTATTTTTAATATAGGTAAAGGTATTTTTTTTTCTGAGGAATGCAGACAATTAGGTTAGAAGCACTTAAATCTGAGTGGCTGAATTACTGGATGCAAGAGTTTGCTTTCTAGTAGGTGGAACAGGTCCAAGAAACGCTCCGTGCACACTTTTCAGTGCACACGCTTTCACAGCAGCGTTCGGGTGATTTTTCACTCAAATCTTATCAAAGTTAATTCCTACTGTACCAAATCCTGAAATCCTGAGTGCTCCTCCACAGGTTCCTTCAACTTCATCAAGACTCCTGCCCCAAACTTTCCAGAAATGCCCCCCCCCCCCCAAAACACACAGCAATTGCTCCCCACCCCTGCAAAAAGGATTAATTAGATATTTCTCTACCACGCCCCGAGGAGCCATAAATTTCGGGTGCTCAGCACCGTCTCTAACCACGCTGGGGGAAAAATGAGACTTTTCCCAAGCGGAGGAACCAGGTTTGGCGCTCTCCGCTGCAAAACCATTTAAAAAAAACAAATTGCTCCCACTCCTCCCTCCTTTCGCTCATCCTCCTCTGCGAGCAGCATTTAGGATCCCGCTTTATTTCTATTTTCCAGCTGCTGTAGCTGCAGAGGATGGAGAAGAGAGGACTGACGGGGAGACGAGAAAGAAAGGTTTGGGGCAGGCTGTACCCGACTTACTGATGTCAGGAATAAAAGGGCGATTTCAGGCGCACACCGCGGATCCCTCCTACATTTTTTTTTTCCCCTGGCAGTTCATCCTGCTTCATTTATTTTCCCGGGTGGTTTTTCCATCCTGCTAAAAAAAAAAATAAAACAAAAGGGGGGGATCAGCACTATCAGCACTCAAAGGCACCCGAACGAGACGCGAAAGGAATCCCACCCCGTGCAAACAAAACAAGGGGGAAGGACGGAGGGACGCCAGCACCTCCAGAAAGACAATGGGAAGAGCTTTTTTTTTTTTTAACAGGGATGGAGAGCATCTGGCGAGCTCAGTGTGCGGGTGGCGAGGTGGATGGGCTGGGAGGGGAGAAGAAAGGAAGGACGGAGGGGAGAAGGGAAGGGGGATGGAAAAGGAGCCATTTTACACTCCCTCTCTGCATCCAAAGACCAAGCCTCCCCGTTACCTGTGGTCTCCGGCTCGGGAGGTGCTGGCGACAAAGCCTGGAGGTGCCCCACTTTCTGCCCCCCACCCTGCCTTGAAAAAAAACCCTTCTTCTCCCCCCAAAACACAGCACAGAGGGGCAGGGGGCTGGGTGTCCCCCCCCGGGGTGCGAGGGCCACAGGGAGCGGTGGCCGCAAGCCCAGCCCCTCCGCTATCCTGGGCAATAAGAGAGTTAAAAAAAAAAAAAAAAGGGAAGGAAGGAAGGAATTAAAAAAAAAAAGAGAGAGAGAGAGAAGGGAAAAGAGCTCTGCACAATTGCCAGGGCCCTCTGGCGGCAATAGCTACGGCATGGGCGGAAATAGAAATCTAAAAAAATCCTTTGGGAGAAAAAAAAAAAAAAAAGCCAAATAAAAAAATCGTGCGGACGCACAGTTTCCCTTGCAACACCTCCCCAAAATAACAACACATCTGGATGCACAATGTCACCAGCAAAATCAGAGCAGTTCTTTGGCTGGCAGCCACTTTCACCCCCATGATGCAGCCAGCATGGTTTGAGGAGAAACAGTGAGATGTTCTTCCCAAAATTATAGAAAATATGACAATTTTGGGTTCCCACAGTGACATTTCCTCATGAATGGCTGTAGTTCACAGCGGAGCTCCTCACTGCAGGCCTCTGCCAGCCCAA
Organism: Anser brachyrhynchus; assembly: GCF_964034855.1. NCBI lineage: Eukaryota > Metazoa > Chordata > Aves > Anseriformes > Anatidae > Anser > Anser brachyrhynchus. The sequence continues at coordinate 171,227 of NC_137723.1, read as the reverse complement.
AGCAGGACCCCCTGAATTTATGGGTGATAAATCTGTTAGGGACCACTTTGAGGGCAAATATCCTAAATTTGGAGATAGGGGAAGGTATCGTGGGACATTTTAGCAAACCTGGAGTGAAGGGAACGGGGCAGCAGCTGTCCCAATTCTTTCCAAGGGCCTCTTCTGTGGAGAAAAGGGGGGGGGATCTGTCAATGGGGACAGCTGCATGCATATCCTGCTGGCAAGGAGCACAGTTCTGATGTGTTTAAGAGCCCTGTGAGGATTTAGGGGCTCGCAGAAGCTGCAAAATGGCCCCATTCCCCCTTTCAGCCACACAGGTGTTGTTTTTTTTTTGGGGGGGGGGGGGTGCATCCTCAAAGGACCCATCACCGTGGCAATGGCTGCCCTCGCCCAAGATGGACACCGGAGTCTCATTCCCCCCAGGGGACCATCTTGAGCAAGGCTTTCCTCAAGCAAAAGGGAGGAAGCAGCCATCTCGCCCTACTCGCCCCGATGGCCCTTTAGGGAGGGGGAGGCCGCAGCCATCTTCTCCTCTTGCCCTGCCTGAGGGTGAGGCGGCCATTTTGGAAAAGGGCACAGGGACGCCATTTTGGAAGCGGGCACGGCGCCGCCATTTTTTAAGCGGGCACCTCCTCCCTGAGGAGATCCCAACACGCAGGCCCCAAATCTGCAGTTTTTCACCCCAAATTCTAGCCCACCCCATCCAAACCACCACCAGAAAGTAACCTCTCCCGCAGCTACTTCCTCCTCAGAGCAGATTTCACCAGAGACAGTGAGGAAAATGTAAAGAAAGGCAGGGAAATCGTGGTATTAAATCCTCCATCTGTCTCATGCATCTCCCACAAAAGAAAAGGTCCACAGGGAGTTTCTCCAACTTCTACTTTGCAATCTTTAATCATTTGCACAGGGAACCTGGTTGCTGGGTGACAGGGATGCAAACCTAGTGCCAAATTTCCCCAAAAGACTTAATTTTGAGGTGAAACAGGATACCCCAAGAGTCTGCTGTGACCCAGCATGGCTCCAAACGCTCCTCGCTGGACATGGTGTCTCCTTTTGTTATAAACAAAAGCTGGTTTAAAAATGACAGAAAGCAAAGCCAAGGCATGCAAATGGCTTACAGTACTATTAAGGCTTAATTACATCTGTGAAGATGCGTTTGAAATTAAATGTCACTGGGGTGGTTGGGGCAGGTTTCGAGCACCCACCTCAACACTCCAGGATGCTTCTCTGTGCCATAGGCACCCCAAAACCGGGACCTCGCTGGCGTCAGGGCCAATTAACCTCTTTTAATTTTCCATCCCAAAAAAACGTGCTTTCCCTCCGGCATTTCCTGTGGTGCCAACTGAGGGGAAAAAATCAAGAAAAAATGGAAGAATGTGACAGCGGAAGAGGGGAACAGCTCCGGCCCCACGTGCCCTGTGGTGACACTGTCGGCAAAGAACCCTGAACATCAAAAAAAAAATTAAAATTGCCAGTGTCAAGTCTACCAAAGTCACTTTGTAATTGGAAGTTGAGACACAAAGACGATAATTGTGATTACTAATGCGTGAGTTAATAGTAGCTGTTTCACAGGGACGGGTTAAGATGTGGATAAATTGACATGCATTTGAAGAGTATTTTCAGGGAGTGAATGGAGCATTTGGGGTCTGTGGAGCTGGATGCAGCGTGATGCTACACTATAGACACCAAGGTGCTGGGGGGGCTGTGTGCACATCTTGTATAGACCCTATAGACACTAAGGCATGCCCCCTCAGCACCCTATAGGGACAGAGGCATTCCCCTCACCCCATACCATATAGGGACCCCCCCCCAGCACCCCGTAAGAAGCCATGCATACACCCCGCCACCAGCACCTTAGTGTCTATAGGGTGCTGTGTGTATGCATGGCTTCTATAGACCCTATAGTCACTAAGGTGCTAGAGGGGGGGGATGTGCAGGGCTTCTATAGACCCTATAGACACTAAGGTGCTGGGGGGGATGTGCATGGCTCCTATAGACCCTATAGACTCTAAGGTGCTCAGGGGGGATGTGCAGGGCTTCTATAAACCCTATAGACACTAAAGTGCTGTGTGCATGACTTCTATAGACCCTATAGGCACTAAGGTGCTCGGGGGGGGGATGTGCATGGCTCCTATAGCCCCTATAGGCGCTAAAGCACACCCCCCCCAGAACCATATAGGGTCAGAGGCATGTTCCCCACACCCACCACCCTACAAGGCTCCAGCACCCTATAAACGACCCCAAATCTCTTCCAAATTCCCCTCAATAGGGGTCCTTAGGGTCCTCCCCCCCCCGCCCAGACTCTATAGGCACCAAACCGCCCCGCCCCCCCTCACGGCCCCGCCACCCCACCCCCCGCTAAGCCCCGCCCCCTCCCCCTCCGCGCAGGCGCACTCCCCCTCCCGCCGGCACCCCCCGCGCACCGCGCATGCTCGGCACCGCCCCCTCGCGGCACGCATGCGCGGCCCCGCCCCCAGCGGCCGGCAGTCGGGGCGGCGGCGCGGAGGGGAGCGGAGCTCGGAGTGCAGCGCTGCTCGTGGGCGGAGGGGGGGGGGGAGTCCGGCATGGAGGCGCCGCCAGCTCCCCCCGCCGTGCCGCCGGCTCCCTGCAGCGCCGCCCGCAGCCTGCAGGACGAGCTGACGTGCCCGGTGTGCCTGGAGTACTTCACCGACCCGGTGCTGGTGGCCGAGTGCGGCCATAATTTCTGCCGGGCCTGCGTGACCCAGTGCTGGGAGGACTCGGCGCGGCGCCTCTGCTGCCCGCAGTGCCGGGAACCGGTGCCGCAGCGGCTCTTCCGCCCCAACCGCTCCCTCGGCAACATCGTCCACATCGTCCGCCAGCTTGGGCTGCCCCCCGGCCCCGCCGAGCCGCCTCCGGGGCCTCCCGCCCCTTCTCCGCCTCTGCCCGCCGCAGCTCCGCCGGGTCCCCCGGGGCCTCCGCGGTGTCCCCGGCACGGTGAACCCCTGCGGCTCTTCTGCGTTCAGGACCGCCGGGCCGTCTGCGTGGTCTGCCACCTCTCCCGGGAGCACCGCACCCACACCGTGCTGCCCGCCGAGGAGGCGGCGCACGCCGCCGAGGTGAGCGGGGGGAGCACCCTAAGGGCACCCCACAACCACCGGGGGGGGGGGGGGGGGCAACGGGGAACACCCCCCGGGGTGTACTTGGGGTCTCCTGGGGGCGAGGGTGGGGTGGGGGGCTCGGTAGAGGAGCCCCCCTGTACCCTAACAAAAAGGGGGGTGCAGCGAGGATCCTATTTTTGGTGTAATAGGGCCTGTTGGGGGTGAGGGGTACGATAAGGATCCCCCTTTCTGTGAAGGGGAAGCAACCCTGTTCAACGTGGGGGTGTAACACGGGCACCCCACGTGGAGCAGCGCACCTTGAATCCCATGGGACCCCCCCCTTACATGCACAGCACAGTCTAAAAGGGGCTCCCCCCCAGGTTTCAGATGCAATAGGGAGCTTTTACAGGGGATATGGAACCCACAACTCACATCTATGTAGGGCGTAGTGCTCTGGGGCTGCCCCCCCGTGCATAATGGGGACCCCCACAGGGCTGTTGGGATTTATTGGGGACCCTTTTCCAGGGTGGGTGCTGCCCCGCGCGGTGGGGCAGGATATGGGGAGCAATAGGGTCCCAAAAGCCCCCCCCAAGGTGGGGAAATCTTGGGGTGAGGGCTGACCTCGTGCAGTAGGATAGGGCCGGTGGGGGGGGGGGAACGTCCCCCATTCAAAATGGAGCTGGGTTTAACTGGGAGGATACTGGGAGGGTCTGTGCTGCTGCGGGGCTGGCTGGTTGTGCCTCCCGTGCAAAGTAACGCAGCGATGAAGTGGCACAGGGGTCGCCTTTGTGCGGGTGTGAGTGTGCAAAATAACGCCAGGCACCCCAAAATCCTCACCTGCCACGTCCCCGTGCAGAAATCCCCCTGGAGCAAACGTGGAGCTGGCCCCCTTAGGATGGGGGTAGGTTTTTTTTTTCCAGTATTGAGCGTGATTTGGGGCAAAAACGCAGCAGGAATCCCGCAGGAGAGCTTTTTTTTTTTCCCCTGCAAATAAAAGAAAAAAAAAAAAACAGCCCAGGGCGGTTGGGGAACGTGACGCAGGGCGAATACGCAGGCGGACCTCAGCCAGCACCACCGTGGTGGAGAAGGGGACACTCCTCGTTACCTTGGGGGGGGGACTTTTTGGTGAGAATAACGAGGGATTTGGGGGCGGGCGAGCTGAAAGCGAGCGGCCAGGCCTCGTTTCTCGGTCGGGGAGGAGAAAAAAGCAAGATGCCGGCCGGGCAGCGGGCGCTTACTGCGCAGCGGCAGCTGGAGGAGGAGGAAGGGGAGGGTGGCACCGGGGAGATCTTGCACCACAGAGCGTTAAAACCACCCGATAATTCTTACAATTCCCGTTTTTATACCATTTTTTTGTGCTGGTTTTTTTTTTTTTGGACCACATCGAGCGCAGGGTGTTTTCCATCTTCACCCCTGGGGGGGGTTTTAGGGGGAAGCCGGAGCTCGAGCCGCCGTCGCCGCTCACCCCAAATTTGGGATCTTGTCCTTTTTTAGCACGGCGACATCTCTAGGCAGCTCCACCGTCGTTGAGCGCTGCCCTGTTTTTTTTTTTTTGCCTTGTTAATCTGCCTTTGTGCTTTTTTTAAAAAAAAAAAATGGTTTCCCATCAGGCGCAGCCTGCAACCTGCGCCCTGTTTTTCTGCCCTTGGCTTTAATCTCGCGCCCAAACCGTGCGTTACCACGCGGTGCCGGGCAGCAAGCCCGCGTTCGTGCACTTGCTCGCCACACAGCATGTAGCAAAACCCCTTTTTTTAGGGTTTTATTTCCCCTAAAAGACCCGCCGCGGCGTCCTCCGTGCCGCTTTTCATTCAGCGTTGCTAGGAGCTGCTTCGTCAGGGGGGTCAAGTGACTTAAACGAGTCCGGGCGCTGCGGTTTGCTTTGCATTAAGCCCTTAACGAACTTAGTGTGGTGGCCAAAATCCCCCCCCCCCCAGACCCTGATGGGGCTGGGAGGTGAAAGCTGATCCCTGCGGAAGGATTTTTTTTTTTGGTGGGGGGGTGGGACTTGGTGGTTTGCGTTTACAGGGAGCTAAAAACTGGTTTATTTCCCCCACCCCGTGCTCGTTTCTCTTTCTTCTTCCTGCTGTGCCTGGCTCTGAGCTGCTCAAGCTGCTTTTTATTTTTTTTTTAATTTTTTTATTTTTTTGGACCTGGCTTTCTTGGTATGCCCAAAACAAAAGGGTGAGGGTAATAGGGTGAGAGGGAGGATGTGGTGCAGAGCTGGTTTCACCCCAGTTTGGGTTAATGGTGCCTTTAGCTGCAAAAAAACACCGCGTTTGATGAAATTTAGCCACGTGTGGCTGCAGGACAGGAGGGAATCCCCTACCGTCTCTTTCCTCCGTGTTCCCAATCCCCCCAAAATTCTCATCAGATCTCTTCTGCCTTCCAGGAGGTGCCGCAGGAACACTTGAGCTCCCTGCGGAAAGGGCGCGAAGAAGCCAAGGCTGAGAGGGAGAGGCAGAGCGAAGACTTGCTGGTGAGCGCCTTCGGGGGGTGAGGGACTTCCCAAAACCTTCCCCAGCCCCCCCCGGGGCCGCCTCTCTCACGCGGCTTTTCCCCTCTGCTGGGGTTTTTGCAGAAGCAGACGGAAGTGGAGAGGCAGAAGATCGTGGCCGAGTGCAAGGAGCTGCGAGGCTTCCTGGAGGAGAAGGAGCAGCTCCTGCTGTCCCGCCTGGAGGAGCTGGACAGGGACATCGTGAAGAGGAGAGACGAGAGCGTCTCCAGGCTCTCCGAGGAGATCGCCCAGCTCGATAAGCTGCTGGGGGAGCAGGGAGGAGAAAACGGCCCAGGGAACCAGTCCGGGCAGGTGAGACTCTCGGGACGTGTCCTCCCAGCCCGGAGGTTATGGTATAGAAGGGTGTAAAACCCCAAAGAGCTCGGGTCTGGCACCCTTGGGGTAAAAAAAAGCCCCGTAACGGAGACCGCGGGGTGGCGACGTGCTCTGCTGGGGAGCAGTTTTGGGGTTGGGGCTCTTAATCACCTCGGAGTAATGCGAAGTTTTTTCCCTGACCTCCTGCAGAGCTGCTGTGCTCATCTTCTGCTCCCTCCCAAAACTCCCCACAGCTGTGGGAATAAAACTGACCCTCAAAAATCTTTTTTTTGGCCCTTTTTGGTGCCTAGGACTAAAAAAGAATATCAAATCTCCCAGATACTTGTTCATCTCCTAATGCATCACCACGGTGAGCTCCTGAATCTCGGCAGCTTGATGGCAGTCGCGATTTTTCTTAATTTTTAAGATTTGTGGGTTTGTTTTCCCCCCCCCCCGCTCACCCTAAAAAGGAAAAAGGGGTTGAAAAACACAAATTCCGCCGTTCCTGTGAGTCCCTCTGGTCCCTGCCCTTGAAACGGCAGCTGGGAGCTGACCCCATAAGCAGGAGGGTTGGTTTTGGGGTGGATTTTGGAGGTTGTGGGACTGACTGAGGCTTCTTTTCCCCTCTCCAGGTTGTCACCACGGCTGGGAGCAGGTGAGCGAACTGGGCCCTTGCTGGGTTAACTGGGAGGTTCGGCCCACGCCCGAGCGTTACCCTCAGGGCAAAACCCAAATCTTTTGGGGGTTTTGTGGCAGGGCGCGCGTGAGCGTCCCGCTGAGGAGTAACTCGGTCCCTGAAGGACCTCAGGAGGTCTCCGGTCCAAACAGGACCGGTATCAAAAGCAGGATCGGGGCTGAACCCAGCCGAGGTGCCCCCCCACATCTCCCATTTTCCTCGTACTGGGCAGCCCCAAACTGGTCCCAGTCCTCCCGAGGACGCACGGAGGGGAGGAATCATCCAACGCGAAACCCGAGCGCGTTCCTTCCTTGCCCGCGCGTCGGAGGTTTTTCCAGGGGGATCCTAACGCTGCTTTCTCCTCCCCCAGCTTCGAGAGCTGGATGTTTTGCAAGCCGGAGGCCGGCTTTGCCGAGCTGGAGAAGAAACTCAAGAGCTTCTCCCAGAAGAGCGCGGTGCTGAAAGAGGTCTTGCTGGAGTTCAAGGGTGAGCACTAGAGGAAAAAACAAACAAAAAAAAACCAAAAAACGTCCTTTAAAAGTGTTTCCCCTGTGCTTAATTTGACTTAAAAGACGGCTGGAGCTGTGCTCTTGTTTGTTTCTCCCTTGGGCTTATTGGGAAGAGCTTCGGGGGAGAGCTTTTATTGTTCGAGGAGCTTCTCGTTGCAAAGGAAAAGCTCTCTTTGCTCGAAAATCACGTTTCCTTCGGGTTTCTGCCCGGAAGCTTGTTGTGGGTTCGCGCAGTCGTGTTCGGTGGCTTGCCGCGAGGCAGGGAGCAAGGACGCGTGCTCATAGGTAGTCCTTGAGGATTGCCCACGCGTAAAGGAACCTAAATTTCTTTCTTTTCCCGCAGAGAACCTTCGGTTTGAGTTGGAGAACGATACAGGTGAGCAGTTTGGCTTTTTTGGGGGGGGGGGGGGGGTCTGACCTTTATTTTTGCAACTCTGAACTCGATTTCAGCTTCTTGGGGGGGAAAAATATTTGAGGTAAGGCCTTCGAGCTAGCCTGGGAGGCCAGGAGAGGAGAAAACTATTGCTGGTGCTGCCGGAGAAGGGGCAAAGAAATGAATCCAGCTGCTGGAAGAGCCCAGGAGAGGCACAACTCTCAAATTTATTAGGAAACTGCAGGGTTAAGAGGACTCCCGAGCTGTTTTGCTCTGTCCCGAGCACGGAGACCTTTGGCACGGCTCGTGGGGGGTTGATTTTTGCTCCGAGGCGGACTTTGAAACCTCCGCGTTCGGTTCGGGGATGGAGCTGCAGTCTCCCCGCCTGGCTGCGTGGTGGCGGGGGAAGGAGAGGCCCGAATTGAGCAGCCTCTGCTCCTCCCGTCTCGGGGCCGCCCTCAGGATCTGCAGCCCCGGTTCCTCCTAGGGCAAGAAAAGCGGCCCTTAAACCCGAGGATATTTATGCTCTTTCCTCTTGGGCACCGGCTAAAAATGTCCATTTTTTGCCCAGAATTTTCTATTCTGGGGTCAGCCAGCCCTGGGCTGGCAGGCTTGCAGGCTGGCACGCCCAAATTTCTGTTTTTAATTACGGGGGGGGGGCTTGACCTTTGCTCCCACGTGGCTTTTTGTGCTTAAAGCCGCCTGAGGTGACGTCCCCGCTGCTGTTTGGGGACATAAATCCCAATCCACGTGGTGGGGGGGGGTTGGAAAGGGCTTTTTTTTTTCTTCTCGCAGGTGCTCACGTCCCCCGTCTCTTTCCAGGTGATCTCTCTCTGGATCCGGACACGGCCAACCCTTACCTGGTGCTGTCGGAGGACAAGAGGAGCGTGCGGCTCAGGAGTGCCCCCCAGGAGCTGCCGGCCAACCCCAAGAGATTCGATTACTCCTTCTGCGTCCTGGCGGCCGAGGGTTTCGTAGCTGGGAGGCATTACTGGGAGGTGGAGGTGGGCGACGGGGAGAGCTGGGTGCTGGGGGCGGCCCGCGAGTCGGTGCGGAGGAAGGAGAAAATCGACTTCGCTCCCGAGGAGGGGATCTGGGCGGTGGGGTTGAACTGGAAGGGGAAGAATTGGGATCAGTACCAGGCTTTCACCTCCCCGGAGACGCCCCTGTCCCTGTGCGAGAGGCCCAGGAAGATCGGGGTGTACCTGGACTACGAAGGCGGGTGGGTGGCGTTCTACAACGCCGATAACATGGCTCCCATCTTCACCTTCACGGCCGCTTTCACCGAGAAGATCTTTCCTTTCTTCTGGCTCTTCTATGTGGGCTCCTCGCTCTCCCTTTGCAATTGACCTGTCCGGTTTCTTTCTTTCCCCCCCAAACCCCTCTCCCCCGAGGTGACCTGCAAGTAGTGCCCCGACCCCCTTCCCTTTTTCCCCTTGCTTTCAGACAAAAAAGCCCCGAAACTCGTCCGCGTCCCTAGTTCAGCTTTGGGGGTTTCCTCTTTTTTTCCCCTCGTTCTTTCATTTAAAAACTTCAGGTCTCTTTCACCCCGAAAAAAGGTTTTTCTGGAGGGGGGCATCAACCGTCGAGGGTGGACAAACCCGGCTGCTTCAGTAGCCCCCCTGTATAGGGTTTTCTCCTCTTCACTCGCGCTCCAGCCCGCTCTGTAAGCAGCCCTCTTTTCCTTTTTGTCGTCTGAAGTTGGCCGCCCCCGTGGCAAACCGGGGAGAAAAAGCTCCCTTAGGGGGGGGTTTCTCGCTTCCTGCCTTCAGCCGTAGCAAAGCCGCCTGCTTCGTGCACCCCCGGAAAGCTCTTGAGGGCTAGAAAAAAAACCTGTGTGAGGAGGAAAGGTCCCGTACCCAACCCCTGGTTTTCTGACACCGTTGCTCTGCAGGTCACCTTTTTAGCATTTTTCCGCCCCCCCACCTCCCATCCTCGCTTCTCCCTTCCCCGGGAAGGGGCCGAGCCTGTCTTTTGCTGCCACTAGAGAGCAAAAAACCCCCCCCGCGATCTTTTTTCCCCCCCCTCCCCGCCCTTCCTGTTGTTGCCGAGGGTTTTGTAGGGCCGAGCGCTGGGATCCCGCGGCCCAGGAGCGAGGCAGGGTGAGCTCGGGGTTGCCGGCCGCCGACCCAAAAAAGCCGTGGCGAGAGCCGTGGGCGTGCTGCCGAGCCGGAGTCTCCGTGCGCCCAGGTTTTGGGGTCGGATTTGGGGGATTTTGGTCCCAGTGCAGGTGGGGAAGTCGGGGGGAGGAGGGGGGGGAGAAAGCCTCGTTTTAGGTGTGATCTCGCGCGTGCTTACGAAACCCCTGCCGGCCCTCGTGTGACCCCGCGATGCTGTTATGTCTCTTTGCCCTGTTACTCTGTTTAGTGGGGAAATAAAAGTTGCTGTGCAAAAGTTAAAAAAAAAAAAACAATCCAGCGACTCCTGCCGTGGTTTTTGGTGCCCGACGGATGGGACAGGAGGGAAAAATCGCTCTCCGCGGGCGTGCTGCTGCCGTCTTCTCCCTTCCACGGTGAGCAAATGGAGCTGGGGTGGCCTCTCCTCCAGGGCTGGGGGCTTTTTGAATCCCCCCCCATCTCCTGCTTCCTGTTTAAAACCTCAAAAACCTCAGCTCCCCCCCAGGCACGGGGGATTTTTATTGGGGTGCGTGCAGCACCTGGCGCTCGGAGGCTTCAGCGCCGCACGGGCTGAGTTAAATATTCAATGTTATTGCCCAAAGATGTAAATTTTAAGGGGGGGGGACACTTTGGGGGCTCTTTTTTGGGCCTCAAGCTGTGTTTCTGCTGCTGTGGGACTGGAAGAGCTCCTGCCACGGTGCTGTTCAGCTCTACGTGGGGCTCAGCATCCCCCTCCTTGCTGCTCCTCCTGGGAAAGGAGAGGCCAAAGTGAGCCCTAATTCTGACAGATTTGGGTCTAGCTGCTTAATATATTTCACCAAGCCCCCCCGGGAGCGTCTCATCGCTGTAGGATGGATCCTGTGCCCCAAAACAAGAAGTTCCTGGAGAATTTACGCTCTGTTTTTTGGGGGCCCGGGTTGAATTTCTACAACCAGCCCCATTTCAAGTACCGCAGATGCTCCAGCAGCCCCTTTCCACATCAGAAAGAGAGAAACCTGCGCCAAAATAAACTTCTATCCTTAAATACACCTTTTTTTCCCCCCAGCCTTCTTGGGCTGAGGATCTTCTAGGATAAATACTGCAATTACTTCTGGGCTGGGGGGAAAAAAAGGGAAAAAGTACAGAAAAGGTGCAGGGAGCTGCAGTTTTCAAGCCCTGTGGGATAAGTTGGGGAGGGTAGAGCTTGCTGAAGCTCAACAATCAACGATTTTTAATAGGGCCTACAAAAACGTTGCCCCTAATTACCATGTCATGGCCAAAACCAATCCAGTCTGGATCCCCTCCAGCAACCTTTGGCTTCCCAGCCTAAATTTTATTGCCCTAAACAGCGACAACCTTTGGCCTTGGAAATAAAAACCCGTGCAAAGTCGGCGCCCCAGCGGAGCGGGGAATTTGTATGATTTTATACAAAACGACTCTTTATTGAGGATCCTGCTGCGGAAATCGGGCAAGGAGGGGATGGGGCGATGAGGGGAAGTCCTTGCTGGAGGAGCAGGGAAGCCCCTCTGCCAACAGGTCCTTGGTTTGGCCCCTTGGTTTTCGGTGCTGGGACACGAGGTCGGCGCCTCCTGGAGGATCCAGCTTCATTTTCGGCCCCCGTGCTCCTCCAAGGAGGGTCTGGTCCCGTTGACAGGACTGGAGGATGAGTCCTGATAGGAATTTTGCTACCGACCTTGTCCGTCATCCAGCATCACCCAGATTCTGCCCAAAACCCGCCGTTATTCAGCCAAGGCGGCGACAGGAGGCGGCTGCTCCTTGCTTGTCTCCTCTTCGCCTCGACCGTCCCCGCCTGGGAGCTCCACATGCTCAGCGGCAAAGGCACCGGGCGCCTCCGTGTGCCCCATCCCGGTCCCCAGGAGGCTCGGAGGTGAGGACGGCACGGCTTGGGGGGGTCCGCTGGGGGCTTCGGGGTGGCTTTTGCTCTTGTGGGCAGTGACGTTGTCCCTCTTCTCGAATTTCTTGCCGCAGATGTCGCAGGAGAACTGGTAGAAGGAGTCGGCGTCGTGCTTCTTCATGTGCCAGTTGAGGGAGGCTTTCTGGCGGCAGGTGAAGCCGCAGATCTCGCACCTAGGACAAAACAGGATGGGGTGTAACAGGAAAAAAAAAAAACTACAGGGGAATAAAGCAGGGAAGAAGCGGAAAGAGCATTTCTATCTCTGCTCAGGGAGCAGAGCCATCCCCTGGTGAGTGCAGAGGGAGCTCGGCTCTGTCGCATCTTGATGCTGCAATTTTTATCAGCTGAGCAACGTCAGGGCCGCGCTAGCCGGCTCTGCGTGGCTTCAGCACACCCTAGAGGGAAGGAAATGCATTGCTCTCACGAAAACCCTAACAAAAATCTGAGCTTCTTCCGATCAACCCCGTGCCTGCGCCCTGAACTTTGCATCGAGGTGCCGTTCGCTGGAGCAGGAAACCCGATGTGGAGCAGGAAACCCGATGTGGAGCAGCGCTGACGCCAGCGAGGTAATCCCAAATCCCTAACGGATGGGATTGGAACTCACTGGAGGGGCTTCTCCCCCGTGTGGATGCGCCTGTGGATGATCAGGTTGCTGCTGGTGCGGAAGGAGCGGGCGCAGAACTCGCAGATGTAGTCCCGCTTGTCTGCAAGGCAGAAGAAAAAAAGAAAAATGGTTTAGGGGCTGCTCCAGCCTCGAAGAGGAACCAGGATGCTTTTGGGATGTATTTTCGGAGCCAGGATGCTTTGCCAGCACAAAAACAGAGATGAATGAGAGACGGAGAGACCTCCGGAGTGGAAAACAAACTGATGTGGTAGCCTACAAGGTGACCGGGTCAGGAAAAGGAGCAAATAGGAGGTGGGTATGGTCAGGAGCAGCCCAGGAAAGGCCTCTAACAAGGGATGGAGGCAGCTGGCTCACCGCTGTGCAGCTTCTCGTGCTCCTTGAGGTGCTTCTTGAAGTTGAAGGACTTGCCGCAGCTGGGCTCCGAGCAGGTGAAGGTCTTCTGGTGAACGTGCTGGTACTTCTTGTGGTGCTGCCGTTTGGGGGGGGGGGGAAAGGACAGGAGTGAGGATCGCCAGCCCGACCAAGCCCTCGCCAAGAACCTGCACTTGGAGGAAGCCCCGTGGCATCTTCCGACTACAATATTCATCTCCTTGATCCAAAGGAGAAGGTGGGACTTGAAGCAGTCCCCTGGCTGCCAGGCACCGAGCTGCTGGTTAACATACAGAGTCACGAATTCCTGCTTAAAAAAAGTTTGGACAAGCCAGGATGTCCAAATCCAGCTCGGGGAAGAGCTGAGGTGTCAAAAATCGAGCTCAAGAGACAAAATCTGGCTCACTTCCAGTTCAGAGGTGGCCATGCAGAGGCTCAAAGCAGGGAGCAGGAGGGCCGAATGCGCTCAGCCGAACCTCGCGTGCATGGAAAAGGGAATTTGGGCCAAAATGCTCCCTCCCACCCCACCACTACAGGCCTCACGTTCAGGTACTGGCGGTTGGAGAAGATCTTGCCACAGCCTTCGAAGTCGCACAGGAGGATTTCGCGTTTCGCTGCCTTCCTGGAAGAGAGGGGAAAATCGGGGTGAGCAAGGAGAGCTGAGAAGGCAGCGGATCTCCCTCCTTCCCCCATCTTTTCTATCCATCAGAAGCTTAATATTAGCCAAATAAGAGCCTCCCACCGCAGCAGGAGCTGCTGGAGGGACAGAAAAGTGTCCCACCACATGGCCCAAAAGGGCCGATCTGCACCTTCTCGTCCTCCCCCTTCCCAGGGCCCTCGCTACCTGATCCTCTTGGGGCCAATCTGGGCCACGTCCTCGTCGCACGACCGCGTTCGCCGCTTGCAGCTGGAAGAGGAAAGAAAAGTCTTGAGCGAGGCTCTTGTCCCCGACGTCCCTTCTCCTTGCCTCAACACGGAGCTGAGGAGCTGGAAAGCAGGCACAGTTGATGGCTTCCAAAAAGACCACGGCATTCAAACCATCCTTTGGACAACTCTTCCTCTTTCCCTTCTAACATTAGAAAGTCTAAAAAACTTTAGAAAGCCACTTAAATATTCCTCCCCCCCTCGCAGCAGGCAACGAAGTTAACAAACGCACCTTTCAGACACTGTAAATAGAAATATAATCTTTATTATTCGTTACAAAGTCTTTAACAGGGTTTTGGAAGTGTCCTAGTACGTTTATGATTGTCGTTGTCCTTGTGTCAACCTCACTGATTGCTCGTTCCCATCAACGTAGATTTGAGCTAGGCTTTTTTTTTTTTGGCTTTATCCATGGCTTTGTGGAAAGAGCAGCTATTCTTGGCTGATGTCCTGCAATTAGAGAGAGAGATTTTTAAAAAAAAGGTATGTTTTTCTGGGGCAAGACATAGAGATTGTTCATAGATGGCCACGCCAAGCTGCATCTGAATAAAAGCACGGGCTGGGCATCTTTGTCTACAATCTCCTCTAAGAGTTTTTATCAGCTCAGGATGGCATTACCGTAGGGCAGCGAGAAGAGGCTGTGCAGGATGAACCATCTTTTCCTCTTAAAACAGTCTTTGATCTCCATTCTTCCAGTTGCTGCTACAAAACTGGAAAAAAAAAAAAAGGCAAACTTTCTAAGTCTGAGGACAACATCTGTAATCAAACCCATCCTTTAAGCCTTCAAAAGCTCACCACTGACCTAAAGTTTAGTTTGGAGGGGTGTTAAAAGCTTCCCCACCACCCTCCCTGCACAGGCAGGTCAGTGTCTACTTTTATCAGCCACATCTGAAAATCCCAAGAGGTTTTTGGGTCAAACTTGAGGAACCGAAGTACTTTTTGGAGGTTTGAACGTGAGGGTGACAAGTGGGGAGCGTGCAGAACCCCAAAATACCACAGAGGCGTGAAAAAATCCCTCTCTTACTTCACTTTTGGTGTCAACAAGAGACCAGCTAAACCAAACCTTTCCTGTCAAATTGAATTTGAATGCCTGGTGCCCCTTGGTGTAACCCAAAAAGGAGAGAAGAAAAGCAAGTGCCAGATTTACCATTCCATTTCGCTTTCTGGAACGACTTTTTGGGAAGACGTCCTCTCTTCCAGCAAGCTGCTAGGTGGCTTCTGAGCTCCTGCAAGAGACAGGAAGGGCGTTGAGAACCGAAATGAAGTGGTAATAGCATGCCAAAGCGAAAAATAAATACAAAAACCTTTGTGGAAGCGTGCAATACTTACCTGCTAAGGTTTGGGGGGGTGCGTTTTGGTGTCTTCTCTCAAGGGCACACAAAGGTAAGAGCAGATAAGTGGTCGCTCCAGCTAACTCCAAATAAAAAGTTGTGTTTTTTTTTTTTTAATGCCCTTGTATTGGAAGAAAATCCAGAAAGGTGATGGATGACTCCTTGTGTGTCAGACCCGAGAGGCAAAGCACGGGCCCATCCCTTTGGCACAGCATCAAGACCAACCCTCACAGAGGTGGACGGGATGTTCTTGCTTAAAGGCGCCTGGAACTGAGCAACTACTCGACCTTCCTGTCTTATTTAGAGTGAAAAACGGAATTTTGTGCCCATGTGGCTGGGGAGGAGTGGCTAAAACATAACTCGGCCTCAAACAAAGGTAACGAGTGCTTGCAAATTAAACAATTGTGGTCCTTAGAAGGATGTCCTTAGGCCAACGCTTGAGGCTGGCAGTGCTGCCATCGCTGTGGGCTCCGTTTCGTTTATGGTGACAACAGTGACGTTTCTGACAGCCAAGAAGCACGGCCACACGTGTGGATGACAAAAACCAAGCAACACTGCCCTGTGCGTAGAGATAAAATGCGGGATTCTGGGCCGTATAGAACCATATGGACGGTCCCTGTGCCTGTGCGAGGGGAGGAGGGATTGCACGCATTGATTGCAAACTTCTAGCAAGGCCAGGCTGCTTGGAGGCTGTAGGGAGGTGGAAGAAGGTCTTCACCACCAACCTCCAGTGGTTCTGGAGGTGGTTCTCCCCCTCTGGGGGCCACCACATCCCTGCTCCATGGCCACCCACGGTCGGGGCCAGCTCCAGGCTGGGTGCTGAAGCACCCAAAGCAGCAGGCACATGCGTGGCCACAGGGGGGGACATGGTGGATGACCCCCTCCCAGCAAGACCAGTGGCCAGACCCCTCCTCTCAAGCTCCAGCACAAGATGAGGCCAGGTGACAGCACCGAGCAGCTCTGCCCCGGTGAGGATTAAACCCTGATGCCATCTCCCCATCGTGCACTTTGTCACCTCCCTTTGCAAACATGCAGCCCTCTCCCTGAAAGACCTCAGGGCTTGAACTTCATTTATTCTTACAACTTTTGGGTCGCTTTCCATATGGTTTCTCAGCCCAGAAAGCAGCAGCATGTCCAAGGTGCCCCCAAATGCTCATTCAGTAGCCACCGCCGTGGTCTTCCCCGCTCACCTGACTCGCCCACCCCTCTCCTCTGCTGGGCTGGAGTCGATCGGGCTCGGCTCGCTCAGGCTCTGATCCTCTTTCACGGGTTTCTTACGGGATTTTGGCTGGCTTTGGCGTCTCTGCAGCTCCGAGTCACTGGAGGAGAAGAGAGACATGGGATGGGCAAGATGGTTTAGGTGGTTGGGCACAGATGGGCCCCATTGGGCACGGTTGGCCACCGTTGGGCAAGGTTGGGGCCCCGTTGGCCGCTGTTGGGGCACAGTTGGGCCCCGTTGACCATGGTTGGAGCACGGTTGGCCGCTCTTGGCCACCACTGGGCCCTGTTGACCATGGTTGGGGCCCGTTGACCACAATTGGGGTATGGTTGGGCCCCGTTGGCCACCGTTGGGGCACGGTTGGCCACCAGCCTCTAAGCACTCCTCACCTGTCCAGAGAAGGGTGGTAGTTCTCATCACGCAGGTCATCGGTGTAGGCAAGGTCATCTTCCTCGACAAAGTCCTCGTCCTCCTCTTCCTCCTCTTCTTCCTGAGACGCGCTGCCCTGCTCCGGTTTCTCCTCCAACACGGATGTGCTGCCGGAATGCAACAGCCAAAGTCAGCTCTGCTATGACCCAGCGGTAATTTTATTACGGAAACTTCGTTAAACAGCGGCGCTGCTGTCACAGGGTGCCACGGGTGCAAAGAGCTCAAGGATGATTGGGTCCAGGTGCAACCTTCAGCTCAGGAAACCCCAATTTTTGGCGTTTTGCGCTGGGGGAGAACCGCACAGGGCCACCACTCACCTCTCATGATCTGGTCCTGTAGCTGCTGTCTCTGTCTGCCCTCGTGGAGCTGTGAGGAGATAAAAGGAGTGGTGGTAAGGTAAGGCAGGGCTCTTTCACCCGAGGTCTCGGAGATGCAGAGGAAGGAGGACAGGATTTGGCAGCAGGACCGGGGAACCTGCCGGTGTTGGAAAGCCGATTGTGCCCTTCTGCTGGCCAAGTCACTCCAAAATCCTCTTCTGGAAGTTCAACCTCTTAAGTAGCAAACAAAGGAAAGAAAAAGGTTTCCTCCTTGATCTTCGGTCTGGCTAAATGGAGAAACTTCCGAGAGCTCTACCTACGTGGGGTCAGCAAGATCTTCTACTTTGGGACTACAAGAGACTTAGGACCACCCAGAGATGATCTACTTTTGGACTACAAGAGACTTGGGACCACCCAAAGGTCTTCTACTTTGGGACTAAAAGAGGCCAACAGTGAAATGAGAGCAGAGAACGGGAGCCCACCTTCCTCCCAGGTGAAGACGAGGAGGAACACCACCCAACCTCACCTGCGTCGCTACTTTCACCCGCCTCTTCCCTCTGGTTTCCATCGCCAGCGGGTGACCAAGCTGCCACCTCCGGTTCAGCACCGTCCTTCCTGGGGCTGGATTCGTCCACCTTGGTCTCGGCAGCGAGCCCTGCCCGCCGCAACGACCGCCGGCGCCCGGGGACCGGTGGGGAGCTGCGCCCCGAATCCTCCTCGGTGACTCCCCACGGCTGCTGGCCATCGGCCACGGTGGGGACGCCCCAGGAGAAGCTGTGTCCGGCCACGCACTCCCACACCAGCTGGGCTGGGCTGCCCGAGGCTGGGGGCTTCACATCGGGGACGAAGCCGCACTCCTGGCCGTGGCCGTGGGACAGGACGACCAGGCGCTGTAAGGCATCGGCGTGGAGAAGGCTGGGTTCCGGGGTGTTTGGTCCTGGGTTTGGGCATAAAAAGCAAGCAATTTGGTGATAAACAGCTCCAAAAATTTTATTTCTAGGTTGATTTTGGTTCTGTGAATCCAGTTAAGGATTTTCTGGTGGTGGGACAACGTCAAAGGTCTCCCTCTGCCATCTCCCTACTTCCAACCTCCTGATGTCCCCACCCCATCAGCACGCTCACAGCTGCTTCTTCCCTTCTTTCACAACCCCAAAACCTCACACAGACCCCAAAAAGCAGCTAGGGGAGGGGACCAACATCCCAAACAATCCAATGTAGCAAGAGCCACCCCCCTGGTGACCCCACTGGCGGCCGCATCTCCTCCCACGAAAGCACATCATGCAATGCGAATTTTCACAATAAATGCCTTTTGGATGAAAAAATATGAAAGAAAACGTAGATGCGGGGTAGCCAAGGGGAAAAAAGGCACCTACCTGGGCTCAAAACACAACCCTGGGAGCTGTACCTGCGAAAGGAGGAGGCAGCGTGATCTACCTGAAGGTTGCCCGACCCCAAAGGTTGCCCGACCCCAAAGGTTGCCCGACCCCAAAGGTTTTTAAGGCTATTTTGGGGGTTTCTCGGTGGACCTACGGACCTGTCGAGGAGGAATTTGGCCAGCTGGGAGTGCAGGGCGAAGCCGAGCTGCTCCTTGAGGCGACACCACTGCTCCAGGTGGCCCCCCAGGCGGATGCGGCACTTGCTGCGGCGGGCGTCCAGCTCCCGGCGCTTCTGCCTGCGGACGCAGTCGGGGGCCCGCTGGCGGCCCGGGCGGCCGGGATCCATCGGGGGGGGGTCTAGGGGGGGATAAGGGGGTGAGGAAGGGGCTGGGGTGAGAGGGGCATTGGGGCGATGGGGGGGGTGGGGAGAGAGGGACGGGGGTGAGGAGATAATGGGAGAGGGATGGGGGGTCAGGGAGGGATGGGGGGGACAGTGGGGTGAGGAGATGGGGAGAGGGGGCCAAGGAGGGATGGGGGAGAGGGAGATGGGGGGGACAGTGGGGTGGGGGGGACAGGGGGGCGAGGAGAGGGGGAGAGGGGGCCAAGGAGGAATGGGGGGGACAGGGGGGGTGAGGAGAGGGGGACAGGGAGGGATGGGGGGGGCTGGGGGGGGTCTGGAGGGGGGAGAGGGAGGTGGGGGAGAGGGGGACAGGGGGGTGGGGAGGGAGCTGGGGAGAGGGGGCCGGGGATATGGGGTCAGGGGCTGGGGGCTCCGGGGGGGGGGGGGGGGGGGGGGTCACGGGTCCAGGGAGACCCCAAAGGGCAGGAGGGAGCCCCCCCCAGCTGCTTAAGCCCCGCCCCCTCCGGACCACACCCCTCTAGGCCCCGCCCCCATCCTCTTGACCCCGCCCCCACCGCATCCCTTCGCGTTGCCCCGACCCTGATTGGCCACGCCCACCCCCGTAGCCCCGCCCACAGCTCCCTTTGGCCCCGCCCCATCGCCAAACCCCTCCCGCTCTGCCGCAAGCCACGCCCCCTTCCCACAAGCCACGCCCCCTCACCCACTAGCCCCGCCTCCCCGCTTCCCGCCATTTCCCCTCGCGACGCCCCCCGCCCCCCCCCCCCCCGGCCCGACCCCGCTCCCGCCGCCGCTCCTTAAAGCGGGCCCCGCAGCGGGAGAGGCGGGGCCATGATGGAGAAGGGGCCAAGCTCCGGTGAGCCGCCGGGACCCGCACCGGAGCCTCCTCGCCCGCCGCTCAGCCCGCTCCGCCGGGCCCTTCTCCACCGTAACACGAGGGGGCCCCACCCTTGGGGCCGTGCCCCCTTTAAGAGCCGAGAACCAACCCCCCCCCCCCCCCCGCCCCCCCCATCGCTCACACTGCTCAGGGACCGGCACAAAATGGCGGACGGCCCGCTTCCGCCTCCCCGCCGCCGCGCAT
Source organism: Anser brachyrhynchus (assembly GCF_964034855.1). NCBI lineage: Eukaryota > Metazoa > Chordata > Aves > Anseriformes > Anatidae > Anser > Anser brachyrhynchus. The sequence continues at coordinate 151,764 of NC_137723.1, read as the reverse complement.
GCGCCTTGCGCCGCGCCCGCCCGGCCTGAAGCCGAGTCCCGCGCGCAGGGGCTGACGGGGGTTGTAGTCCTGGGCCCTGTAATGGCGGAGGCGTGAGGCTTCTCCAAGGGGCTGAAATAGGGGGAAATATTCCCAATTTCGGGCATTTGGGTGTGAAATATTCCACATTACGTGCAATTTAGGCGTCATCACTGCCAGTTTTGGGTGGGAAGCTCTTCAAGAGCAGTCATGAGGCAGTGTCTGCCTCCCTCCCCAGCAGCCTGCCCCACACCACTCCTTTTTTGACCAAATTGCTCCTTTCTCACTTTTTTCTAACCTCAACTTATTTTGCACGCAGGTCAGGTCCCCGGTACAGCTCTTGGCATCGTTACAAAGGCGGGAGCAACAAATATCTTCAAATATGGCTTTTTTTTCCCCACCACTTTCCGTCTCCTTCCTCCCCTCCCAGTTCTCCTCAGGGGATTTCATTGCTTTTAGGACGGCTTCTTCCCCCCCCCCCCCAGAGGACTCTTGAAGTTGTCAGAGGCGACTTTTCCTGTTTTATATACATTTAATACACCCAAAGGAGTTGCCACCTCAAAATACAGAAAATGAATCATAGTGCTTCAGTACGCCCACGTTCATTGTGGTTTATACCCCTGGGGATTTTTTTTGCCAGAAACCCTCGGAAAACGTCGGCCTGCGCAACCCCAATCCTATAAACCACCAGCCACAACGAGGAGAAGATGGCCAAGGGCTACAGAAAGAAAAAAAGGCATTTATTCTGCAGGTGGGATGAGCTCCAGCTCCTCTGGAGCTCACAGGGTCGGGGTTGCACAAGCCGACGTTTTCATAGGATTTCTGGGAAAAAAAAGAAAAAAAAAAGAAAAAAGAAAAAAGCTGCCTTTTCACCTGCCTCCCCAAAATCCCAGAACCTCATTTCCCCCTCTTCACACCAGCCATCCCTTCCAAAATACCCCCTGCACGCTGAAATTACAGCAGCCCTAGCAGAGAACACGAAGCCCACAGGGGTGAGACTTTATTTTGAAAGCAAAGTGGATTCTTTTTTGCTCTTTTTTTTTTTTCCCAAGTGGCCGCCCAATTTCTGCCCCGCTCAGAGCAGGACGGCCTCTTTCTGGCAGATCCACGCCAAGGCAGAGCCGCAGGTTTCGGAGATGATCCTGTCCTCCCTCAGCACCCCGCAGGCTCCGCTGGCGTTCAGGGTGCTCAGGTTGAACCTGAGGGTGCAAGAGAGAGCCCGTGTCACCTCCCGAGGGTCCCCGAGGGGACATCGGAGGTGTCCCCCCCGCCACCCGTCCCCTCCAGGCCTCTCCTAGGCTCTCACCGGCTCTGGTCCAGGCGGGAGCCATCCAGCCAGGTCCAACCCGTCCCCACGGAGGGCCGGGAGAGGCCGATCCAGAAGTAGCGCGTGGGTTTCTGTACGACTCGATTTAGGAAGTCCTACAAAGGGAAGCGGGCTGGTGACTACGGTGTCGTCGCTTGCCGTCCCCAAAACAGGCTCCCCCCCCCAAAGCCAGGATCCCCGCTGGCATCCCCAACGCTAGCCCAGAGGTTTGGGCACCCATCCTTGCACCCTATGGGCGCAGACCCCAAATTTCTGGGTGTCTCCGAGTGCCACCAGCCCCTCGGGTGCAATCCTGAGCCCCCTCCCACGTCCCCGCCGGCGTCGGCCCCGTTACCAGCTCGCCCTGGTCCTCTGGCACCAGCAGCTGGGCGCTCTGACGGCTGCAGTTCTCCCGGCTCTCCCTCCAGGAGCTGCTCTTGCTGGCGACCCAAAAACACTTGCTCCTGTGCAGCGTCCACCCCACGGGACAGAGCTTGCAGCCCCCGCCGTCTGCAGACAGACGGACAGACGGACAGACGGCCACGCGTACGGCCCCGCCACAGCGCCACGGGGTGGGTGATAGCCGGGTTCAGACATGGGGGATGCGATATTTTAGGGGGGTTACCTCCGGGGGGACACAGGCTCGTCCTCAGCCCCAGGTGGGTGCAGTCCAGGGTGGCAAAGCTTTGTCCCCGCGACGCGTTCCCGCACCCCACGGCCCCCGGGGGCCGTTGCCTCTCCACCAGCAGCCAAGACACTGGGGGAGAGGGACACTGAGCCCAAACGGGGGTGTCCCCAGTCCCCAGCACCCCCAAAAAGGACACCCATGGGTGTCAACTCACCGCATATCACAAAGGACAGCACCAGAACGGTCATCAGGGCCCCGAGGAGGCAGCGGGGGGTTCGCATGGGGATGCGAATCCAACGTGGGGCAAACCCCGTCTCGGGGTCTTTCGTGGCAGGTCCTGCAGTCAGGGGAAGGGACACAAAAGGAGAAGTGGGGGGCCCGAGAGCATCTGTCCCCCCAATCCCCTGTCCTGGGGGGTGCCCAAAGTCCCTCTGCTCCTCTTCTTCAGAGCAAAAGGGTTTTGGGGTTGTAGCCAAGCCAGACGGCATCAGGATAGGAGCAAAATGGGGGCACCAGCAGCCAGCGTCTGGGTGCCGGGGGGTGTCCAAAAATCACAGGCAAGCGTCCCCCCAAAGCCCCCTCTCAGTTTCCCCAGCTTGAACGACTCTCTGCGACCCCAAGAGCTGCGCCACCCCGGTTCTTCCCCTGCCAAGCAATCGCCACCCGGGGTATCCTCTCGCCACCACAAGCCCGTGGTGGGGGCGGAGGACCGGACCCCGCTACCTGCGTCCCGGAGGGGTCCCGGCCTCTCCGCAGCACCCCGCTTGCATCGCCTGTCCAAGGCCATGTAGCCATCCTCATCCTCCATGGCGTGGAGGAGTCGGGAGGACACGCGGCAGGCGCAGGGGACGCGATGGGGTCCGGAGGACAGGAAACCAAAACGCTCAGAGCTGCACTGGTGAAGTGCGAACCAGCGGCGGGGCCGGAGCTTCCTGCCACAGCTCTCGGCTGTTCAATGCCCCTGAAAGCTTTTGGGGTCACCAGCACCCTCGCCTGGTGTCCAGGGGAGGGGCACAAGGTCCTCCTGCCTCCTCCAGGCTCACGGCCCACCCTTTTGTATCTTTTATTGTTTTACCCCATCCTTGTGTGGGCCCCGACAAATCCCCTTGATGTGCACAGGGCGCTTCTTCGTTCTGATTCCAGTAAGAAAGGCACACCTGCTAGAAAGCAGCTAAGAAAGTGTTTATTTTTTAATTACTTTTTTTTTTTTTTTTATTAACGCCAGCATTTAATCCTGTCTTCACTGCTCTGCCAGGTGCTGGCAGAAGCCTTTGCTCAGCCCTTGCCTGCGCACAGCTTTCCTGCTGTGTTCTTCCAGGATTTTCTTAAAACAAAACAAAACAAAAACAAAAACAAAAAACAAAACAAATAAATAAATAAACCACAGTTCTTTGTTCTTCCTGTTGCTATAGGAAGCCACAGCTACAGATTGGCTTTTCACGCCGTGAAAAACCATCTTGATCATCTGGGATTTTTAGTCGCCCTGTCTCCCCCTTGCCCTCTCCACCCTCAAGGAAAATAATAACAATAATAATAATCCTGTATTGAGGGGAAAAAAGGCTATTAGGATATGCACCCTAAAGGATATGCGCCCTAAAGGGTATGCACCCTAAACGATATGCACCCTAAAGGATATGCACCCTAAAGGATATGCGCTTTATGGCCATCCAGACCTCAAAGAGCCTCAAAAACGTGAGTTTTGCCCCGAGAAGAGGGGAGTTGAAGCCACATTTCCGTGCTCCCCCCGCTTTGAAGGAAAGTTTCATCAGCCCAGCTGAGAAAAAAAAATGCTGCATCCGGAGCTTTCACCATTATTCCTCCCCCCCCCCCCAGCCCCCGCTCCGCGGGGATGTTGAAAATCTTCCCGTGAGCTGGGTTTCTTCAACAAAAGTAACAGTGATTTTGTTACTTCCTCTTTTGGCACCAGGATAACATCATTAAGAGAACTCCAAGCGGCGAGCAGTGAGCTTTTGAGTTATTTCAGTTTGCCTATTTATTTATTTATTTATCTTATCTATGCATCGTGAGGGCGTAGTCAGGGCAGGGATTGGTTAATACGGCGACAGCTGAGCCACAGACACGGGATCATAAAAGTGCTGGTGTTCTTCCCGCCCCCCCCCGATTCATTAAATCTCCTCGCAGCCAAGAATTCAAAACGCTCCAGGGGAAGACACGCTGCTCTTAGGGTAAGTCCACGTCCGAGCAGCAAAATTTGGGGCTGCCTGAGCAAGCAACGCTCGGCTAGGGGCTGAAACGGGGAGGGAAGGAGCAGCGAGCCACGGCGGGCTTCCCAACTTTTTTCTTTCATTTTTTTAAAAGTTTTTTTTATTGATTGATTTGTTCCTTTGCCCGTTTTCCCACCCTCTTTGTCTCTTTCTCGCCTTTCTTTTCGCGTTTGCACTTCTTTTTTCACGTTCTCCTCTCGCTCTCTCCCTCTCTTTTTAACGCCGAAACTTTGCACCCGATGAGCTCACGCGGCACGGCGGCTCCGTGAGGAGAGCCACGAAAGCCTCACGTTCCTCCCCAGAACGCTTCCTTTTCAGCTGGCTTTATTAAAGTTTCCGCTGCCGCAGTGCTATGTGAATTTTCTTGCAGTTCCCCTTCTCCTTCCCCCCGCCGCCCCCGGTGCCTTCACCCCGTGACTCTTCCTGTCCCCTCTCCCTTCCTTTCTCCGCGCCGATATCTCGCGCCGGTGGGGCACCGGTGGGATGGGCACCGGGCAGGCTTTTTGGGTGGGTGAGGACAGGCTCTGAATTTTACCATGCAGCCACCTCTAAATCCAGCCGGAGGTCCCCAGACATGTGCAGGTGCCTTCGGAGGACACGCATCAGCCCTGCGAGCTCTCCCCATCCTCCCAGGACCCCGGAGCTACGGGGTACCGTACAGCAGAGGTCCCCCAAATGCTTCCTTTCTCTCTCCTTTCTCACACTTCATCCATCTCCAGCCCTCACGGAGCAATGGAACCACCTCTCTGCCATCTCCTCTGCTTGCTCATGTTCCCAATTCCGGTGCAAAAACCATTTTTGTTCCGCAATACCGAGTTTAGCCCAAGGGCACGTGCACAGCATGAGTTCATCGCCTGTCCTGCTCAGACACTGAACGCTGAGAGGGTCACTTGTTTTGTACACATTATTAGTAGTAGTGCTATTACCATTATTATTCTTTTCCTTTCTTTTCTGTCCTAATAAACCGTCCCTATCTCAACCCGCAGGCTTCATTTTTTTTTCTGATTCTCTCCCCCATCCCAGAGAGGGGGGGGGAATGGTGTGAGCTCAGCGCGGTGCCGAGCTTTGGAATGGGTTAAAGTGCTGTGACACGGGATCACAGTCTGGTGCTGCTGCCCCTCGCCGTCTGATTCATAAGAGTCGGTGCACAAGCACAAGTCACTAAGTGACTACGACTTTGTGCACTGCTGGGGAAGTAAGTCCGCGTCCGAGCAGCAAAATTCGGGGCCGGCTGAGCAAGCAACGCTCAGCCAGGGGCTGAGATGGGGAGGGAAGGAGCAGCCAGCCAGGGCGGATTTCCCAACTTTTTTCTTTCTTTTTTAAGATTTTATTGTTTTTGTTGTTCCTTTGCCCTCTCCCGTTTTTCCACCCTCTTTCAATTCTTTGTCTCTTTCTTGCCTTTCCTTTTTTTGCGTTTGTGCTGTTTTTTTCTCATTCTCCTCTCATTCTCTCCCCTTTTTTTAATGCCCAAACTGCGCCGGGTGAGCTCACGTTTCGCAGCGTGTCCTTGAGGAGAGCCATAAAATCCGCACGTTGCCCGAATTGTTCCTTTTCAGCTGGCTTTATTGAAGCTTCTGCAGCCACAAGGGCTGTGTGAATTTTCTTGCAGATGCTGGAAATTCCTTCCAAGTTCTCCTTTTCTGGAGATATTCAACCCCCCCCCGGGTGGGATCCTGCACGATGTGCTTGGTGTTTCTCATGGGTGCACACTGCTGGAGCTACGGGGCCAAGCCCCGCGGCGCTGCTGTCTGCAGCCGACCAGGGCTCGCTCCTTCAGCCTCGCTTTTCCATCTCATCACCTCGCTTGCTGGGCTTGTAGGGGAGGGGAACCACGTCCAAGCCTTGCCTTGTATGTTTTTTCAGCAACACCGATGCCTTCTGATGTGCTAAGCCCTGACGGATCGCTGAACACTATGGTGCAAGACGAGGAGAGTGGACTCACCTCCCGCTACGAGGACCCGGACCAGCCCCAGGACCCCCAGGACACGGTGGTGCCCCTCCACCCAGAGATGCCCACGGATGCTGCGCCCACGGGCAGCGACAGGACCCGAAGATGCCTGGGTGAGTGCGGGGCCAACACCCAGCTGGGCTTTGAGCTGTCCTCCTGCCGCTGCAGCACGTGTAGGGGTGAACCCTGTGCCAAGGAGGAGGGAAACGGGGTCGCAGGGGTGCCCGTAATCCCCCTGGCATCGCCTTCTGGTCATGCTGGTGATGCGAGGGCTGTGCTGCTGTGGGACAGCACCGTCCTCACCACAAATATATTTTCCTTCTGCTGCAGGCAAAGTGTGCACAGCCAGAGAACTGTGTGTCCTGGCCGGAAGTGGGATCCTGATTGTGAGCCTGATGTTCTTTTTTCTCTTTGCTGGGCTATCAGGTAAGGGCAGAGTGGCCGCCTCCATCCCACCCCTCTACACAGAGCTGGCTGTGCCACCTACAGCTGGGTTATAGAACCAGCCGGGGTTGCAACTGGATGATCTGTAAGGTCCCTTCCAACCCGAGCCATTCTATGCAAAGACCTGTGAGATCATCCAGCCCAACCTTTAACAAGTCCACCACTAAACCATGCTACTGAGTTCTACACCTACAAGTTTCTTGAAAACCTGTAGGGATCGTGACTCAACCACTTCCCTGGGCAGCCTATTCCAATGCCACAACCCCTTCAGTAAAGAAATTTCTCCTAATACACAACCTCAACCTCCCTTGGCTCCACTTGGGAGAATTTCCCCTTGTCTTACCGCTTGGGGTTGGGAGAAGACCCCGATCCCCGCGTTGCTATAACCTCATTTAAGGTCCTCTTTGCTCTGCAACAGCTGTGCTCGGGCAGAAGGCAGCCCCGGTGCTGGCGTGCCCTTACGAATGGGTTGGGTACCGCAACGTCTGCTACTACCTGTCGGGGCGGCAGGAGCAAGGCAGCTGGAACTGGAGCCAGGAGCAGTGCACGACACACGGGGCCTCGCTGGCCACGGTGACGAGGGACTGGGAACTGGTGAGTGCGGGGTGATGGGTGTCTGTGGGGCTGGGACAGCCGGGCGGGATGTCCCGCAGCGGGGCAGCGAGTCCCGTGGGGCTGACGGGAGCGTGGTGCTCCAGCAGCTTCTGACCATCTGCCTCTCTCCTTGCCGCCCAGAACTTTCTGAGACAACTCAAAGACAGCGCGGATTCCTGGCTTGGGCTGCGGAGACAGGGAGAGCGCCTGCTGTGTGTGGATGGCAGCCCCTTCAAGGAGACGTGAGTTCTGCGAGCGGGCAGAGCCCAGTGGCTCCGGTGTGCTGGGACCATGCCTTGCAGGCAGCCCTGGCCATGCACTGCTGCCGGAGGGCACGGGGAGTGGTGAGGTTGCAGTGTCATTCCTTGTCGTCGCAGGTTCCCGGTGCAGGGCCACGCAGAGTGCGTCTACTTGAATGGCGAGGACGTGGCGACCTCAAGCTGTCAGCAGAGCCGGCCATATATCTGCAGCAAGGCTGTGGGGGCAGCTCCTGAGAATGGTGGCGGAGAAACGACCTTCCCCGTGCTGGACACTGGCGGCTCCTCTCATTGATGAAGGGCGATGCTCTCCAGCAATCCTTTAAAGGGTTTGTGTCCCTGGTTTTGAGGTCAGAACTGAAGGTCGATGACTAAGGGGGGAACTGTGAGATGCAAGAGGTGCTGGCTAACATCAGAGCTGAACAAGACCCAAACCTTATGGACCAGACCTGGGGCTGCTGTTCTCCGCAGCATCTGGAAGAGCGTCGACAACACCACACTTTGTTGTGCCCCTTGGCACTTGTTATTATTTATATATGGGCTAAATGATTTTTCAAGGTACCTTCCAATTCCTAACATCCTGTTATTCTGTGAAATGTATTTATATACTTATATACCTGCATATGTTCCGTTCCCATGGCCTTAGGGACAGTTTCTCAGGGGATCCCAGCCTTGAGCAGAAGGAAGTTTGCTCTCCTGAAGTTCAGGGTCCTGACTCTGATTTTGCCAGACCCATATTCCTCAGGATCACAAACTCCACCAGGGCATGGTCGCCACCAGGCAATCGTAACCTCTGTAATGCTGTCTTCCACTTTGCTGAGCACCAGGTCTAGTAAGGCTTCACCTTGTGTCGGTCCGTCTATTACCTGGACCAGGACGTTGTCCTCAACAGACGCCAGGAATCTCCTGGATTGTCTGGAACCCGCCGTGCTGCTATCCTAGCAGATATCTGGGTGGTTGAAATCCCCCATCAGGACAAGAGCTTCTGAGCCCAACAGTTCTTGCAGCTGAAGGAAGAAGCTCTCACCAACATACTCATCAGGTGGCCTGTAGCAGACCCCAACCACTAGACATCCTTTACCAGGCCGATCCTTGATTTTCACCCACGAGCTCTCAACCTGGTCATGGCTGTTTCTCAGGCACAGCTCTTCACAACCTATCCAATTCCTAACACAGGGAGCAACTCCTCCCCTCCTTCCTCCCTTCTGAACAGTTTGTAGCCATCAACAGCCACACTCCAGTCATGGGAATCATCCCACCAGGTTTCCGTGATCTACATCCATGGTTCCCTACTAGCACGGTGGCCTCCAACTCCTCCTGTTTGTTACCCATACTACGTGCATTGGTGTAAATGCACCTCAGCTGGGCCACCTTTTGGGAGGGAGAAGAACCTGCTCTAGTGGTTGGCATCCCTGCCCGGAGCTGGGGGGTTGAAACCAGATGATCTTTAAGGTGCTTTTCAACTCAGGCCATTCTATGATTCTGTGATACGTAAACATGTTTTATTTAAATATATGAAAATAAATATTTATATATATATATATATATATATATATATATATATATATATATATATATATAGTCTGATTGAAAAGGTGAATAGAAAAAGCTTCTGGGGGTGACTTGTAGGCAAGCGATGCCTTGTAAGCAAGTGGTGCTGCTTGATGGAAACGGCAGGTGGCAACATCCCCACGAGGCTGCCGGGGCCAGCCCTCTTGGCAGAGCCCCAAGGTCACTCGCTCTCAGTCCAAACATGCTCACCCGGTGCTTGCTCTGTAGCTGCTATGGTGCTGTGTTTGGGATTTAGGAGGAGAACGATGGTGATACCTCGCTGATGTGGCTGGCCGGTGTCGGGGGACTGGCTTCTCGGAGGGCATCGGTCAGCGGGTGGTGAGCAATTGCATTGTGCATCACTTGTTTTGTATACATTAGTAGTAGTAGTACTGTTACCATTATTAGTATTATTATCCTTTCTTTTCTGTCCTAATAAACTGTCTCTATCTCAACCCACAGGCTTTCATTTTTTTTCTGATTCTCTGCCCAATCCCAGAGAGAGGGAGGGGGGAAGGTGAGCGAACGGCTGTGTGGTGCTGAGCTGCCAGCCGGGTTAAATCACAACAGTCCTTTTGGTGCCCAACGTGGGGCAAACACAACACTCTGTCACAGAATCACAGAATCATTAGTGTTGGAAAAGACCTCCGAGACCAGCTCGTCCACGTGTCCCCCTACCACCAGTGTCACCCACTAAACCGTGTCCCTAAGCACCACGTCCAACCTTTCCTTAAACACCCCCAGGGACGGTGACTCCACCACCTCCCTGGGGAACCATTTCCAATGCCTAACCGCTCTTTCTGAGAAGAAACGTCTCCTCATTTATAACCTGAACCTCCCCTGGGGCAACTTGAGGCCATTCCTTCAGGTCCTACCACTAATTATCTATGAGAAGAGGCTGACCCCCAGCTTCCCACACCTTCCTTTCAGGTAGTTGTAGGGAGCCATAAGGTCTCCCCTGAGCCTCCTCTTCTCCAGACTGAACAACCCCAGTGCCCTCAGCCGCTCCTCACAGAACTTCTGTTCCAGGCCCTTCACCATCGTGAGGTATTGAGGTGTCTTCCATGAAGTGCAGGGCCCAAAACTGAACACAGCACTCGAGGTGCAGCCTCACCAGCGCAGAGCACAGGGGGACGATCACCTCCCTGCTCCTGCTGGCTGCACCATTCCTGCTACAGGCCAGGATGCCGCTGGCCTTCGTGGCCACCTGGGCACACAGCTTCTCCAGAAGAATGCTGTGGGAGACCGTGCCAAAGGCCTTGCTGAAGTCTAGGCAGACTACGCCAACGGCCTTTCCCTCATCCACCAGGCGGGTCACCCGGTCGTAGCGGGGGATGAGGTTGGTCAGGCATGGTTGCCTTTCATGAACCCATGCCGACTGGGCCTGATCCCCTGGTGGTCTTGCATGTGTGATTGCATTCAAGATGACCTGTTGCATCCACCACCTCTCCTGGCACCGAGGCCAGGCTCACAGGCCTGTAGCTCCCCGGGTCCTAGAGGGGAAGACATATGAGGAGCGGCCGAGGTCACTTGGCCTGTTTAACCTGGAAAAGAGGAGGCTGAAGGGAGACCTCATCACAGCCTACAGCTTCCTCACAAGGGGGAAAGGAGGGGCAAGCACCCTTCTATTCTCTTTAGTGACTAGCGATAGGACCCGAGGGAATGGAGTCAAGCTGAGACAGGGGAGGTTCAGGCTGGACAGCAGGAAGAGGTTCTTCACCGAGAGGGTTGTCACGCACTGGAACGGGCTCCCCAGCTCCTGAACTCGAGGGGACGAGGAGTGTGGTTTCTGGTGGTTTGGGTCAATTGTCCCAGCTGTGCTCCTCCGGGGGACACAGAGGAAAGGAGAAAGCTTTGGCACAGCGCAGACACAGCTCAGACACACACAGAGCGTGGTGTTGTCGATGCTCTGCCATCTGCTGTGGAGAACAGCAGCCCCAGGTCTGGTCCGTAAGGTCTGGGTCACGTTCAGCTCTGACGTCAGCCGGCATCTCTTGCATCTCATGGTTCCCCCCTTAGTCATCGACCTTCAGTTCTGACCTCAAAACCAGGGACACAAACCCTTTGTGTTGGTTTTACCGTGCTACGCAGCCGAACTCCACCACAACCTCTCTCTCACTGCCCCTCCTCAGAAGAGGAGGGGAAGAAGAAAAGGAAAGAAACAACTCAGGGAGTGAGATAAGGATAATTTAATGAAAGAAAAAATAATTATTACGACAAAATTATTATTAAATATATAATTCAATTGGAGGGAGGAGCCGCCGGTGTCCAGCACGGGGAAGGTCCTTTCTCCGCCACCTTTCTTAGGAGCTGCCACCAGAGCCTTGCTGCAGATATAAGGCCGGCTCTGCCAACAGCCTGAGGTCACAAAGTTGTCGTGCTGCACCGCAGCACGGATCGTATGGTCCCATGTGTCAGCTGTCGCCTTTAAACAATCCCTGCCACAACTGCACAGATAAACGCCCTCATGACATGCATGCAAAAAAAAATAAAATAATAATAATAACTCAAATAACTCAAAAGCTCACTGCTTGCCGCTTGGAGTTCTCTTAATGATGTTATCCTGGTGTCAAAAGAGGAAGAGGAGCAAATCTGTGTTACTTTTGTTGAAGAAACCCAGTTCACGGGAAGATTTTTAACATCCCCTGGGGTGGGAGCAAAGTGGGGAGGAATAATGGCAAAAACTCCAGATGCAGCATTTTTTTCTCAGCTGGGCTGATGAAACTTCCCTGCAAAGGGGGAGCCGCGGAAATGTGGCTTCAACTCCCCTCTTCTTGGGGCAAAACTCACGTTTTTGAGGCTCTTTGAGGTCTGGTTGGCTGTAGGGCGCATATCCTTTAGGGTGCATATCCTTTAGGGTGCATATCCAAACAGCCATTTTTCCCCTCAATACAGGATTATTTATTTATTTTTTTTTCCTTGGGGGTGCAGAGGGCAAGGGGGAGATGGGGAGACGACAACTGCTAGTTGGTCAAGATGGTTTTTCACAGTGTGAAAAGCCAATCTGTAGCTGTGGCTCGCTGTAGCAACAGGAAAAAGAAACAACAGGTTTTTTTTGATTGTTTCTTTGTTTATTTGTTTTTTTGTTTTGTTTTTTTTTGTAAAAAAATCCTGGAAGAACACAGCAGGAAAGCTGTGCACAGGCAGGGGTTGAGCAAAGGCTTCTGCCAGCACCTGGCAAAGCAGTGAAGACAGGATTAAATGCTGGCGTTAATAAAAAAAAATAATAAAAAAAAGTAATTAAAAAATAAACACTTTCTTAGCTGCTTTCTAGCAGGTGTGCCTTTCTTACTGGAATCAGAATGAAGAAGCGCCCTGTGCACATCAAGGGGATTTGTCGGGGCCCACACAAGGATGGGGTAAAACAATAAAAGATACAAAAGGGTGGGCCGTGAGCCTGGAGGAGGCAGGAGGACCTTGTGCCCCTCCCCTGGACACCAGGCGAGGGTGCTGGTGACCCCAAAAGCTTTCAGGGGCATTGAACGGCCGAGAGCAGTGGCAGGAAGCTCCGGCCCCGCCGCTGGTTCGCACTTCACCAGTGCAGCTCTGAGCGTTTTGGTTTCCTGTCCTCCGGACCCCGTCGCGTCCCCTCCGCCTGCCGCGTGTCCTCCCGACTCCTCCACGCCATGGAGGATGAGGATGGCTACATGGCCTTGGACAGGCGATGCAAGCGGGGTGCTGCGGAGAGGCCGGGACCCCTCCGGGACGCAGGTAGCGGGATCCGGTCCTCCGTCCCCACCACGGGCTTGTGGTGGCGAGAGGATACCCCGGGTGGCGATTGCTTGGCAGGGGAAGAACCGGGGTGGCGCAGCTCTTGGGGTCGCAGAGAGTCGTTCAAGCTGGGAAAACTGAGAGGGGGCTTGGGGGGACGCTTGCCTGTGATTTTTGGACACCCCCTGGCACCCAGATGCTGGCTGCTGGTGCCCCCATTTCCCTCCCATCCTGCCACCGTCGGGCTCGGCTGCATCCCCCAAAACCCTTTTGCCCTGAAGAAGAGGAGCAGAGGGACTTTGGGCACCCCCCGGGACAGGGGATTGGGGGGACAGATGCTCTCGGCCCCCCCACTTCTCCTTTTGTGTCCCTTCCCCTGACTGCAGGACCTGCCACGAAAGACCTCGAGACAGGGGGGTCAGCACCAGGCTGGGTTCGATCACACCATTCCCCCCCCTCTCTGGGATGGGGGAGAGAATCAGAAAAAAAATGAAGCCTGCGGGTTGAGATAGAGCCAGTTTATTAGGACAGAAAAGAAAGGAAAAGAATAATAATGGTAATAGCACTACTACTAATAATGTGTACAAAACAAGTGACCCTCTCAGCGTTCAGTGTCTGAGCAGGACAGGCGACGAACTCATGCTGTGCACACGTCCTTGGGCTAAGCTCGGTATCGTGGAACAAAAATGGGTTTTGCACCGGAATTGGGAACATGAGCAAGCAGAGGAGATGGCAGAGAGGTGGTTCCATTGCTCCGTGAGGGCTGGAGATGGATGAAGTGTGAGAAAGGAGAGAGAAAGGAAGCATTTGGGGGACCTCTGCTGTACGGTACCCCCTTGCACGGCAAAGTGCTGGGCAGTACACCCCCATTTTCTAGAACCATAACGTTACTGTGTAGTACCCACTGGTGTAACTGGGAAACTGCAGCCCGGCTTCTCCCCGTCCCCTCCAAGCTCCTGGAGGCTTTGCTCCAGCCAAAGCTTCCCCACGTTGAGCAGCGGGACCCATGCAAGGAGGGTGCTGTGGTGGGAGATGCAAAGAGAAGGTTGCGATCGTTGGGTTTTCACTTGTTTTTTTGGTTTTTGTGGAGGTAGCAAAGCAGCTGTCAAGTTCTGCTCAAACAGAGGGGCTCTATTTTATTTTATTATTTCATTATATTTCGTTATATTTTATTATATTTTACTATTTCATATGTATTAATTAATTTATTTATTTTATTGATTTATTTAATATTATTTCATTTCATTTCATTTCACTGTATTTAAATTTTAATTTACAAGAAAGTACTTTCTGAACAAAACCATGGCCTCTTTCAGCTCCCGCCGCGTGCCCACGGTGGCACGGAGTCCTCCTGAAGCTGAGTGGATTGAGCCACGTGGTGCTGCTGGTGCTGCTGGCAGTGCTCAGCGTGCAGGGTGAGTAAAACCCAAATGAGCACAAGGGAAATTGTTCTTTTTTTTTTTTCCCCAAGGGGAGGTCAGGGTTTTATCCCAGCAACCATCTCCATTTGGACGGGGACAATTTTGCCCCATGCGGATGCCACGGGACGCATCCAACAAGTGTAAATCCCCTCTGAAATCGAACCAACAAACAAAAACCACAAAAAAAAGGCTTTTAAAACAAGGGTGGAGGACACAAGCAACATTTTTATGCTATTGAAGAAGTTGGGTGCAATCATGACCAAAAAAGGAGGTTGCACAATAGCTTGGGGAACCCAACTCAGCCCTGCTCGGTTTTCACAGCGTTGCCTCCAAACACCCTCAATCTCACCCCAAAATTTTGAAGTTTTTCAGAAGGCGCCGATGCCTCCGAATGCTCTGCAGAGCAAGAGCGAGGCTGGGGGAAGGAGCAGGATGGAGGCGTGCGTGATTCCCTCCCTGCTGCGCTACGTCTGCCGCTGGAACGGCTCTGCAGGTAACCCCTTCCCCGAGGGGGTCCCCGGGGTGGGATGGGTGCCCTCGGGGGGCTACGAGCCTGGCTTGGTGTCAATGATCATGGCGAGGAAGAGCTCGTTTTGCTGACCATCTCCAGCCTCTGTGGGCCTCCTGGAGGAGAAGACACCTCTCCGCCTTCACCGAGCTTGCCCCACCATGGTCCTCCTCGTGGTGGATGGGTGGGAAAAGCGGGCAGGAAAAATGTGGGAGGGGAGACAGCCCCCCTCCCCGGTGCCTCTTGGCTTGGTTGAGCGAGACCTCGAGCACTTTTTAGGGTTTCTCACAGCTCCGTCTCCTCTCCAGGCCACGGGGGCTGCAAGCTGTGCCCCCAGTCTTGGCAGCTTTTTGGGGACCAGTGCTACCAGCTTCCCAAATCGAGTGGGAATTGGATGCAAGGCAAAAAAGACTGCGAAAGTCGGGGGTCCCATCTGGCCGTGCTCCGAAACACCGCCGATATGGTAAGTGCAGAGTGGAGAAGGCTTGAAAAGGACCCGAAAGTCCTCGGTTTTGGTGGGTAGAGGGGCAAACACGGCCCGGGAGCTGCTGGGTGGCGGCAGGAGGTTTGGTAGCTCCAAGCCACCTCGTGCTAAGGGGTGGGAACGGGGCTGAATCACCACCTAAAGGGCTTTGGAGGCCCCTTCCCACCTTTGGCACGGGAGGAAGGAGGGACACGGAGCTCAGGGGGAGCCTTTGGTGTCTCAGGCTCTGAATTTAAGCTCTTTCCACCCACTGAGCTGCCTTCAGAGCAGGCAGCGGGGCAGCACCCAAGGCACGGGTGGTGTTTAGTGCCCGTCTCTTTGAGGATGAACCAAATGGGTTCAAAAAGCCAGCTTTGCACCCCAACGAGCCTCTTGCTGAAGGCCCCCGGAAGCCACTGCTTCTCTTCCATTTCCCAGGAGCACTTAAATGAGAGGATCCTGCAGGGCAGCAAGGAGAAGCTAACGGTGTGGATCGGATTAAAGGCAACCAACAACACATGGAAATGGGTGGACAACTCCTCCTTCGACGCCACCACGTGAGTACAGCTGCAACCCGCGGTGTGTGGAGCAGCTTTGCTCCATTTCAGCCCCAAGATCTCCAATATTTGGTGTCCGCAACAGCCTTGTAATCCCCCGGGAAGGCTTTATAGCCCTAAAGTTGGCTGTACGGAGGACTCTAACCCAACATCTCATCACACCTATGCAGCCAACGTGGTTTTAATGCCATGGGCATGCTCCAGTGGAGGAAGGAGCCAGATGTTAGTGCAAGCACAGCAATGTGCATGCGCATCTGGGCAAGCCCGCAGCAAGAAGCCACCTGGAGCCCAGTGAGACAGGCTGAGGGAGAAGCTCCCATTGCCCCCTCTCCCAAGAGGAAAAGGAGCTGCTTTTGGGTGCTGATGGTTTTGGTTTGCAGGTTCAGTTCCCTTCGGAATGTGGAGAACGGCTGTGCGACCTTCAAAGACAAGAGGCTGGAAGATGATGGCTGTGAAGGCGACCACAAGTGGGTTTGCCAGACAGAACCTTTCCATCTCCTTTCAAAGACTGCAGGAGATGGAGAGCTGTGCGGTGCCTGCCCCGAAAAGCCCAGCCTGCAGGATGCTTGCTGCTAATATTTGGGGTGAAGCCAATCCTCCTTGTTACTGCTCTGTGAGGAATTTCAGGGTTTGAACCCAACCAAGCACAGCCGAGAGTATCAGTGTAGGCTTTGGTGCAATTAGCTTCCAATTTATATTTTTTTTAATTAAAAAATCCATCCAGATATGTACATCCAGACTGTATCTGTTCCAATCTTACCTTGTCCTCCTTCCTATAGGAAGTGTAGAGTAAAAAAATAGCACAATTCCATAACACATCAGATTCATAGGTTTCAGGTTCGTTATTACAAACATGCCTTTTGGAAATGTAGAAAAAAAAAATAAAACACAATTTTCTGCTGTACAATTAGAGAGACAAACAGGAATGTTGCTCATTTGGATACAGAAGATTGACCAAGCCTGCAAGAATCTGAGCAGAAAGGAAACTCAGCAATACAGTTGCTGCAAAGATGCAGATTTAAGTAAGCTTTTACCATTTTTTTGTGGTATTTTATCTTGTGGCTCTGGTATTGTTAGCGTTCATGAAGACACATAATCCACAAAGTGATTATATGAAGGTGCTTTATTAGGCGCCGGAAGTTAGGGGCATGCCTGCCCAAATCTAACTTCGTCTGATTTGTTCTCTTAGTTCTCTTTTATCTCCTAAGATACTATATATGCATTAGGTTTCACAACTCATCTATGCATATTCATTTCCTAGCTCCACCTAGCCTTGCTTCATATGCTAATTATCTTATCAGTCCTTCTGCGCTTGCGTATTACTCTCTGGTGGTCGTCCGGGTGGTCGTCGGGATGAAGTAAGATGTCTTCATCAGAGTTGAACTTTTTAACCTTTCCTTTTCACGCATGCTCTCTGAGCCCTTGGTCTCAGTCCAAACCGCAAGGTTGGTTTGACCCAGTTCCCAGAGTCCAAGAAGCCCCAGTTATCTAGATGTCTTGCAAATTGAGCATTCTTTTAATCCTCCTTACTCCTCATCATGAATTGGTGCATTCTCCCTTGCACATATATTTTGTATCTTCCAAGCGCAGCCTCGGAACAGTACATCGCAAATGTAACATACTAAACAATATTGTATTATTTCTTCTTCTATTACTAACATTTCCCCCCTTTGAAAGCATTTCACTCCTTTCGAGGAGGGCAAATGCTTTCACTAACTAACTAAAATATTTTACACTCAGTGCTCACCAATAATATAACCACGGAAAATTACATCATTAAGAATCAAGAAAATTACAAAGATTAGGATTGTCACAACATTTCATAAGTCCACCACTTCTGCTTTATGTTACGTTCACTCTTCTGGTTGGGTTCACTTGATCTGAAACTGATCTTGTCTATTCGGTTTTCATTCCATTTCACCTCCTGGGTTCCTCAGATTCTTTCTCTGAAATCCAAAGTCGTTAGATGCCAGTGGAGGATATTGAGGATGTGGTTCCATTTGCCGAGCAATAGTTTGCATCACTGTCCGGTTCCAGGTTGTCTTCCTTAGAATCAGACTTTTCAGCATTATAAATGTTAACCAAATTAGTACCCCTACAATCACCAATATAATTATTGTCTCCAGTAAGGACTTAACCCAATTACTAATATTCCATCAGCTAAAAATTTTATCCAACCAGCTTGTTGTCATATCTTTCTCTTCCTGTTCTGCATCTTGTTCCACTCGAGCCAGTTGTTCTATGTCATGTTCTACATCAATAGTCACATTTGGAATGTGGATGCAGCAATGATCAATATGATCTTTTAGAAATCCACATACTCCATGTTCCTTTAATAACAGTGTATCTAATGCCAATCGATTTTGTAGCACCATTTTAGTTGTAGATTGTAGTTGGATATTAAGGTCTCTAAAGCCTTCTTTTGTGGCTCTCGTGCCTACTCACTTGTCCTGTAAGTTTATAAATCATTTCCCTATTTCGATAAGTAGCTACCTTTGCAAATAGAGGTTCTAATGCCCAATTGAATTTTACTCCATCTGAGGGTTCATGCCATATATCTTCATCTGCCCCTTCTTCTAAACTTCTTTTTGCCCTACTAATTTGTAGGGTTTCCAACTTTCCCTTAAAAGGAGACTTTTTCCATATTGGACGCAGTGTGGGGAGGGAGTCCTAGAGTTATTTCTTTTACTTCCCCATCTATCGGCGGGTGTGTAGTCCAAGTTCCATTACTGGCTGCCCATACAAATTGTCCTGGACTTTTTATGGTACTATAGCTACAACCCACTGCGACTTGACTAGCCTGGCTATTTCTTTCCGAATTGTACTTAATTCCTCGGCAAGCACATCCTGCCCTAAGAGCTATCAATACCGGAAGTAAGTGCTCAACATCTTGATTATTACTGTCGCAAGTATATTTCTTCTCACAAGTCCACCAAGCTACCTTTGTTGACTCTTGTCTACCACTACTGTCAACCCGGCTTACTGTATAAAACTGATCAGTTCCATTCTGCTTTCCCTGCCATTTAATACACCATGATGTATTCCCTCCATACTGGAATTTCTGCAATAAACTTACTGTCCAATCACTATCCCACCCTTTCATTCCTTTTGGCTCATTTTTCTCTTGACATTCCCAAACAATCTTTTCTCTAACTCCTTCTACTACACGTAGTTCGTCGTAATAACACTGTCCCACATTCTTAAATCTGCCTATCGTTATGAAATGGTAGTTCTTCTTCTTTTCACATTCAGACCTTGATGTTGGGGGCTCAGTTTCCTATAGTATTGTGTAACATTTATCCTCTCTAGAACTTTCACTTCTTTACATTGAATTGTTTCATTTCCTTTTACTTGGGGCAGTGGCAGGTGGTTATTATACCCCACTCAAGCGGGTCCCCCGTTGCTTTTGGGATGGGCAAACAAGCAGTAATTCTATCAGTTCCTTTCATTATGGCAAAACCTTTAATCAATCCTACCAGTAAATTCTCTGATGGTTGCCTAGGTGGGATCTGTACCACTTGTGTCCATGGTGCCTGGCCCTCTCTTTTTCTTCTAGATCCTTTTCAGTGGGCTACCAATATTCCTTTATCCAATTTCGGATATACCAATATCTCTCTTATCCCGTAATCTGTGCTATTTTCATGTGTTACCACGCACCGGTAGTTTCCTTTGTTGACTTCAGTAACACTAAACAGGGTTAAGGTGGTAGCTCCTCTCAGTTGTTGGCCCAATTCTATGGTTATACTTACGTACGCCTTCCCCTCCCATCCAGCCTTCAATCCTGTATTGTCCCTGGTTGTGTCTATGTATATTTCCTGGCTCTGTCCGGAGTCATTTATTTTTTTCCCAGACCACCTGTAGAGAGCTAATTGTTATTGGTTTATTGTTGTGCATTCCACATTCCAAAGTAACATTTTCTCCTCTGAATATTTCCTCTTTCTTATATTTTTCTGGTATTTCTAGGAACCCAATTACAAGGTATTTACACAAAACAATTACTGTTATCGTTACTGTTGTTAAGAACCCCAACATTGTATGGTTATACGCGCTTCATCTGTAGTTTTGTATCTCCGATTGCTCGCACTGACCAAAATTCGGGAACCTTTTTCACCCAAGTATAATGAATCCAAGCATCCACCCCTTCTACCTTTACAGCTGTAAAAGTAGTCAATAATACTTGATAAGGTCCGGCCCACCGTTCTCTCAGGGGTTCTTCATTCCAGTTTTTAATGTACACTCGGTCACCTGGCTGAAAGTCGTGGACAGGATTTTCCAGTGCCAACGGTCGGTTCCATACCAGAACACTTTGAAGTTGAGCTAAAGTTTTACCAAGAGACAATATATAATTATAAACATCCTGGCTCCCTGTTATATGCATATTAGGATTTGGTTCTGGGGATTCATAAGGCTTTCCATACGTAATCTCGTATGGGCTTACTGACATTCCACTCCTTGGCTTTATCCTTATTCTCAGTAAGGCTATAGGCAAAGCTTGTGGCCATTGTATTTTGGCTTCCTGGCAGATTTTACTGATCTGTCCCTTTAGAGTTTGGTTCATCCTTTCTACCTGTCCACTAGATTGGGGTCTCCATGCAGTATGTAAATTCCAAGAAATTCCTAATAGCCGACTTACGTCTTTAACCACAGATGAAACAAAGTGGGGTCCCCTATCCGAGGATATTCCTAATGGTACCCCAAACCTCGGAATGGTTTCCCGCAGTAACTATTTTACTGTCTCTTTAGCTTGATTGGTGCGACAGGGAAGGGCTTCTGGCCATCTGAAAAAGGTGTCAACCCCTACTAACAAATACCTATATCCCCTAGTCCTAGGTAACTCTGCAAAATCAACTTGCCAGTAACCTCCTGGTTCTATTCCTACTCTAACTCTTCCCATTTCAGCATGTTTTCTTGCTACTGGATTATTTTTCAGACAAATCTCACACTTTGACATTACTGATTTTGCCATTGTTAACATATGTGTAGAGATAATGCTACGTTTTAAAATGTTACCATTGCCTCTGCACCCCAGTGACACTCATTATGTCTTGTCTGAAGTATTTCTCGCATCACCAAGGGGGGTATTACTACCTGGCCCATAGCAGTTACATACCGTCCATCAGAGTTCTTTCGGGCCTTTAGGAGATGTGCTAATTTCTCATCCTCTAGTGAATATCTTGGTTCCTTGGGAAGATTAAGACAAGTGGGGCCTACCTTGAGTGGTACCAAAGCCATTACATTCCACACCTCCCGAGCAATTTGTCGAGCTGCTCGATCTGCCAGCCGATTCCCTTCTGATATTTTCAAGGTTCCTCCTTGATGAGCTTTACAGTGCATAATAGCCACTTGTTTTGGTTTTTGTACCGCATTTATCAAATTTAACACCTCCTCTTGATATCTTATATTGGCTCCTTGTGAGGACAACAGCCCTCTTTCTTTCCATAATGCTCCATGAACATGGACTACTCCAAAAGCATACTTTGAATCTGTCCAAATATTTACCATCTTCCCTTTACTCAGTTCCAGTGCTCGAGGTAGGGCTATCAGTTCCGCTCGCTGTGCTGATGTTTCAGGTGGTAAAGGTTTTGCTTCGATTACTGTCTTCAGGGTTGTTACTGCATACCCTGCATATCGTGTTCCATTCTCCACAAAACTACTACCATCAGTAAAAAGTTCCCAGTCATACCTTTCAAGGGGTACATCCTTCAAATCCTCGCGGCTCGCATGGGTATGTTTGATTATTTCCACACAATTGTGTTCCAACGGTCCTTCTTCTGGAACAGTTCCTAGAAATACTGCTGAATTTAACAGGTTAGTTGTTTTCAAGGTTACGTCATCTTGTTCAGTTAGTATTGCCTGATATTTCATCATTCGGCTGGGTGATAACCAGTGGCCCCCCTTTTGTTCTAAAACAGTTGTTACCATATGTGGTACAAAAACTTCAATATGTTTTCCCATTTGAAGGCAAATAATTTTCTACTATCTTTATCAAGAGGTATGCAAAAGAAGGCATCCTTTAAATCTATCACAGTAAACCATTTATATATCTCTCTCACAGATGTTAACAATGTGTAAGGATTAGCCACTACCGGGTGAATGTCCTTTGTTATTTCATTTATTGCTCTAAGATCTTGTACCAATCTATACTCACCATTCGGCTTCCTTACTGGAAAAATTGGAGTATTGTATTCCGATTTACATTCTTCCAGAATCTGATGTTTGAGAAACTTGTCAATAATTTTCACTGTCCCCTGCCTAGCTTCTATCTTAAGTGGATATTGTTTGATTCGAACAGGTTTGGCTCCTTCCTTTAATTCCACCTTTACCGGTTGTGCCAGTTTCAACTTCCCTGGTACATCTGTTTCCCGTACTGTTGCTATAACTGCATTTTCTACTTCTCTTGGAATATTAACAAAGGGTTTATCTTTGATCATTAGGATTTGTCCTACTTTGGACTCAGGTACCTTCATTATTAATTCTCCATCCTCAAAGGTTATTGTTGCATCTAATTTAGCTAATAGATCCAGTCCCAAGAGTGGAATCGGGCATTCTGGTACATACAAAAATTCATGGGTTAGTTCCTTACCCCCAAAACGCAAATCAAGGGGTTGTAAGAATGGCCGTTCCTCCTCCTTCCCTGTGGCTCCAATTATTGTAGTTGTCTTAGTTCCCAATCGTCCTTTTAAACTATTTAACACTGAATATGTTGCTCCTATTACATTTACAGACTAATTAACACAGAGAAAGAAGCTCCTGTAACCAACAACAACAAAAATTCAAGCCTCTCTCTTCGTTTCCTAGCTTTATTTCAACTAGTGGACCTGCTAGGGTAGATGCCCCAGGTCCCCGTCATTTCTGACTGTTGTAAGTTTATCCTGCAGCCTAAGACAAATTCTTTCTGATATCAGGGGCCGATTGCCCTAGAAAGAGGCTAGCCAATTGCCTCTGTTTGTTTTCTGAAGCCAGGTCCAAATTTTCTGTCTTTTTTTTTTTTTTCCCCATTGCATTTCAAAGTTGGTCCAAAAATTCAAAAATTCCATAGGGGTTTCTTTTGGACCTTGTTGGAACAGATTCTCAATTCCCAATTTAACCAGACTTTGGTATTTACATAATTTCCGGGGTGGTAAGGGTCTGGGGGGGGGGGGGGGGGGTCGGTCAGGGGAATGCAATGGTTGAAAGTTCCCTGAGCGCTCCCATTGGCAATCTGAGCTCACACAGGAACTCAGGTTGTTTTAAGAGTTAGCTGCTTTTCTGTTTCCATGACAACTCTCTCCCGGACCCATCATGGTCCCTCCGCCCCAGAGGGCTCACACCGCGATTTTGAGATCTCAGCCTCGGGTTGAGGCGGAACTATTAACATTCCTACATCCTCTTCCCCTGCTCATTCAACTTCAAACAGCTCTGTTAAATACTACATGCCACACAGCCTTTAACACCTTCAACAACCCTTTTAACACTTCCTTTATCTTCTTCCAGCCTGTACTTTTCTAATGCCAACACCAAAGGCTCAGTCAGGGACCAACTTAATTCCATACCTTTTCCCTCCAAGATGCTGAAACAACATATCAGTATACAACATTTCATCCTATTTTCCTTCTCTCCTCAAAAACAACATTAATTGCAAGACACTGTTATAGTCGATTGATCCATAAAGTGGCCATTTAGTTTATATAGTGGCCACAATTGATTGCAATACTTAGTGGAAGTCCTCTTGCTTTCCGCGCCCCCCCCACTCCCCCTTCCGACAATATCCTTGCAGTGTGCCAATATACACCCAAGGAGGCTTTCTTTAAAACGTCTTTGTTTTGGATATTACCCATTTCCTTGATTTCCCATTCCCTTTTATTTATTTATATTAATTACTGTCCCTTGTTTCAATTTCCACGCAAACCTTTTTATTGCAGGTTTTTACTATGTTTTCCTAGTCTTCTCAAATGTCCCAATTCTCTGGGATTAAACTCCACATACAAACTTCACTATTTCAGATTATTAATGAGCCCCGTTCCAATCATAAATCCACAGGACTTCGGAAAAACACCTGAAGCACTCAGCCTTCCGTCTTCTAGACAAACAATACCACCTTTTCCACAAAATTTACATTTCAACAAGGCCGAATTTCAAGCCGAATGCTAATTTTTCTCATGCACTTTGTTAGTAAGCCTACACAAAACAAGGAATCACTCCTGTGTATCCATCAAGATGGGGGTTTAAAAGGTATTGAGGCCTAAATAAATTCGCTCTCCCCTTTCTTACCGAATTCCCAGGGCTCAGGCCCGAACCACCAAAGAAGTGGCTCTCCGTTCTACCGCTTTGATAATCAGTCAGCCCCCCTCCCCCGATACTTGGGAAACTGACCAAACACCACCGCAAATATACCGAAACTTTTAAACTGTTACTTAGATAATGCTCCCACCTTCCTCGTTGTCACACTCAAAACATTTATGAACGAAATAGCATTGCAAGATGCACCGCTGGGCCCGTGTATTGGGCACCACCAATCAACATTTGGATAAAGCAGCACTTCTTTTCGGTCTGTCATGCGCTTCGTTCATCTCCGGCCGCTCCCCTCGCGGAGAATACGGAACCGCGGATCGGAACTCCGCACTCGCTTTGCAGCGATGCTGCGTCTCACTCACAACACAATCACGCAATCACACA
The DNA here is from genome assembly GCF_964034855.1 of Anser brachyrhynchus. Taxonomy (NCBI): domain Eukaryota; kingdom Metazoa; phylum Chordata; class Aves; order Anseriformes; family Anatidae; genus Anser; species Anser brachyrhynchus. The sequence continues at coordinate 127,478 of NC_137723.1, read as the reverse complement.
GAGAGGCCCCTTGCACTCTCGCTCACAAAATAACATTAATTGTAAGATAGTATTGTACTGTAAGGTTCCGTTTTCTGGCCAACTTTCTTGATCTTCTAGTTCATACTGTGGCCACCAAACATTACAGTAATCAACCAGTTTACCCTTTCGTAACTCCTGCCCGAAACACCCCTCCTTCCAGTGTGCTAATAAACAGCCCAAAGGGGAGGATCGCGGTACCGAAGCATTACCGCCCAGAATACTTTTAAGTTTTTCCATTATCAGCTATAGCTTTTACCGAACCGAACCAGATGCTGAGCCTGCAGCAAAACCAGACCACTGATGCTGAACCTGCAGCGCTTTCGCGACTGTCTGACGGACGGCGCCTAGGCTTACCACGGGAATTCCCTAGCCCAACCGTGTGTGGCTTTCGCCGCGTCTGACCGGCAGGCTCCCAGACCAGATCGGTACCGATTACCAGAAAGCACCTTTTTCTTACCCTTTCAGAGGTACGTTGTGAGCAGCGGGGGTCGGTCGCGGCCGATGGCTCCCCGAGAAACTCCTCGGTGCCGGCTGGAGCGTGATCAGTTCGCGAGCCGCCTCAGCAGTGCCCACGAGGTCCCATCTGGGTCGCCAAAATGTTAGCGTTCATGAAAACACATAATCCACAAAGTGATTATACGAAGGTGCTTTATTAGGTGCCGGAAGTTAGGGGCATGCCTGCCCAAATCTAACTTCGTCTGATTTGTTCTCTTAGTTCTCTTTTATCTCCTAAGATACTATATATGCATTAGGTTTCACAACTCATCTATGCATATTCATTTCCTAGCTCCGCCTAGCCTCGCTTCGTATGCTAATTATCTTATCAGTCCTTCTGCGCTTGCGTATTACTCTCTGGTGGTCGTCTGGGTGGTCGTCGGGATGAAGTAAGATGTCTTCATCAGAGTTGAACTTTTTAACCTTTCCTTCTCACGCATGCTCTCTGAGCCCTTGGTCTCAGTCCAAACCGCAAGGTTGGTTTGACCCAGTTCCCAGAGTCCAAGAAGCCCCAGTTATCTAGATGTCTTGCAAATTGAGCATTCTTTTAATCCTCCTTACTCCTCATCATGAATTGGTGCATTCTCCCTTGCACATATATTTTGTTTCTTCCAAGCGCAGCCTCGGAACAGTACATCGCAAATGTAACATACTAAACAATATTGTATTATTTCTTCTTCTATTACTAACAGTATGAGCTGCATTCTTCCTTTTCATTCCCTCCCAGGAAAAACACAAAGAAAGCAGCCAGCTGCCTTAGCTAGAAGAGAGACTGGGAAAGCCCTCCCAAAGAAACGAACAGGAAAAAAAAAAAAAAAAAAAAAAAAAAAAACAGATGGAAATGTTTAAAAACAGCTTAATAAAAACAAACCCTAGGAGTTCTAAACATCTGCAAGAAAATTCACACGGCCCTTGAGGCAGCAGAAGCTTCAATAAAGCCAGCTGAAAAGGAACAATTTGGGCAACGTGCGTTTTTTTTTTTTGGCTCTTCTCGCAGAAACACACGAGTGGCATGTGAGCTCACTGGGTGTGCAGTTTTGGCATTCAAAAAGAGAGAGAACGAGAGGAGAATGAGAAAAAAACAGCGCAAACGTGAAAAGAAAAGCAAGAATGAGACAACGAGGGTGGAAAAACGGGAGAGGGCAAAGGAACAAAAAAAATCTTAGGAAAAAAAGAAAGAAAGAAGATGGAAACCCGCCCTGACTGGCTGCTCCTTCCCTCTCCATTTCAGCCCCTAGCCGAGTGTTGCTTGCTCAGCCGACCCCAAATTTTTCTGCTCAGATGTGGACTTACCCTAAGAGCAGTGTGTCTAGTCCTGGTGTCTTAAGTCTTCTTGCTTCCGCTCCAGTTGAATGAATGAGAGGAGTAGACACTGCTCGTGCCGGAGTGTCACCTAAGAGCAAGGGGAGGGGTATCGCTCAGCCTATGATCCTGCAGAAGAGCAGAAGTAGGAACGCCTCTCTTGACCAAAAAGGCAAAAGAAGTCAAAACCTCCCTGGCTGGCGCTTGGACTTCTGTTTTAAATGTTTTGCTGTTGACAAAAGAGGAAGGAAAACAACTCTCTGGGTTTTTTTATTGAAGAAACCCAGTGGGAGGAATATAAGGAATATATGCTCCTCATCCCGGACACCCCTTGGCACAGCTCTTGGAGGCACAGGAGCTCTGCAGGACATGCAGCACACGATGAGAAGGCATTGGAAGTAGTTTTCCATCAAATGCCGTGTATTCAGGCCAAAGAAATGCTTTTAAAGCAGCAGAAAAACAGAGCACCAAATTCCTCTGCAGTCAAGGCAGGAAGTGTTTCTAGAAATTTGGTTTTTGTTGTCCTTCAAAAATGTCAAATTTTGCAAGAAAGCCATCTTTCAGATGATTTTTATTTTAAGCTAGAGCAGCGTCACTTCACACTTGGCTTTGAAAGAGCACCATTAGGCTGGCCACAGTCTGTAAAAAATATCGCTTTGATGGAGAAAAAAGGTTTTTTGCATGTGCTGGGTGGCAGCTTTATAGCTGGTTTGTTCCCTGCAAGCACAAATGTATTTTGCCCAGCTCAATTCCCCTGCTCTCTGCCCTTTGCAAACCCAAACCTGAATTTTAATCCGCTCATTTTTGAAGTTTTCCAGAATTAGGACCCATGCCTGGAGGGAGCTTTGGCTCAGCTGGAACAAAGCCTCCGTGATCCGGAGCAGGAGTAGTATTTGTGTAGTACTCCCTCTACCGGAGAAAATAAGATAATAATAACGTGCTTTGGGTTCGGAGAGGTGGTTTGAGGTGGGCAAATAGAAAAGGGGTTTATAGGTTAGTTTTGGGCAGCTCCAGTCCCAAATGAGAGAGGATGGACCAGGAAAGAAGGGGTGGGCCACTGGGATGGACCAAGCCCTGGGTATTGGCTGAAGGATGGGGTTTGGAGGAGGAAACTATTTACAAAAAAAAAAAAAAAAAAAAAAGATTGGATGCAAAATTATTTGAAAACAAAAATCAACAAAAATCCTTTCAACAAAAACCCTTTTTGTTGAAAGGATGCCTAAAAATCCCCAACATGAATTTGCACAGACACAAAACGTAGGCAAAGGATAACGGGATGGACGCATCCTTTCTGCTGTGCCCTGGGATCCCTGTTTGGGGCTGTCTGGTAGAGAATGATGATTTCTCATCTGCTTTGTTTGACCAAAAAACATCGTTCAGAGCAAAGCCACATCCTCCGCTGCCTCGTAAAGCAGGAGGGAGAGCAGGGCGCTGCTGCAGGAGGAAACCTCAGGGCTTCAGTTGTTTTCCCCAGCCTAAGAGGGGACAAGAAGGGCCTGGGGGGTCCGTGCCATGATGAGGGGAGCCGTCACCTAGTTGGCATTGGTTGCTGAGTGAAGGTGTTGATTGGTGTTGGTTGATTGGCATTGGCTGGTGAATGAACTCACCACGGAGGCTTGTGCAACCCCTTCTCCATGAAAACCTCCTCTCCATCATTAATTCCACCAATTTTGGTCCTCTCCACCCCGAACAGAGCCAAACTCTGCTTTCTGTGCAATTCACAATTTTTTACACCCTTCTGTCTTTATATTTTTCCTCTTCCACCTTCTGGAGCCCTTCCAAGATCCCAGGAAGGCAGAAGATGGTGTGAGCCTTGGTGGGGGCATCCTGCATGGCCAACAACCTGTCCATGAGTGGAAGTAAAGGGAGGGAAGGGGGAAAAATGAGTTTAGATCTGTTTGGAGATGGGACGGGATGGAGAGAAAGGGAGAAGAAAATGTAGAAATTAAAAAAAAATAAAAAATAAAATGAAGGTGCTCAGCCATGGGGTGAAAAGGAGCAAAAATAGAACAGCGCAAAAAGGAATGCTAGGTATTAAAAGATAGAATCATAGAATATGCCAAGTTGGAAGGGACCCATAAATGAAAATAAAGAATAAAAATAGGAAGAAAATTTCATCCTGGCTTGGATGTCTTGCTGCTGCAAAGTGCTTTAGTATGAAAAGAATCTCTCTTGGGGGTTATTTAAAAGATAAAGCCAAGAGTCCAAGAGAAAGCAAGAAAATTCAAAAGGCCAGACTCAGGAAGAGCTGCGAACAGAGAGGCCTGGTTGTTCTGGGGTTTGATGGCTTAAAAATTAAACAAAGACATAAAACAAAACGAGGTGTTGATCTGTTACATATTGTCGTGGATGAGTTTCTGAAAAGGTGCTAAAGCACCGGCTGCTGCAGCTGCGGGGAACATTTTTAGAATCATAGACTCGCAGAATATCCCGAGCTGGAAGGGACCCATAAGGATCATCAAGTCCAACTCCTGGCACCACACAGGTCTACCCAAAATTTTAGACCATGTGACTAAGTGCACAGTCCAAACGCTTCTTAAATTCAGACAGGCTTGGTGCAGTGGCTGCTTCCCTGGGGAGCCTGTTCCAGTGTGCGACCACCCTCTCGGTGAAGAGCCTCTTCCTGATGTCCAGCCTAAACTTCCCCTGCCTCAGCTCAGGAGTTCCTTCTCTTCTCTATTTTTCTTTTTTCTCTTCTCTTCTTTTCCCTTCCCCATGCACCGAAATAGAAATCATTTTAGACGATAATTCCGACACCAAATATGCCAACAGAAAAACCATGGCTCAAAGTCAATTGGGACAACTGGAAAGTTGCGCAACCAGCAGTCGCGCACCATCAGAGTGGCAACCCTGGATGAGAAAAAAACTAAATGCCCATGTGGCATAAGAAACCAAAACACAGAAAAAAAAACATCACCCCCAATTTGTGGGGGGAATTAAATACCCCCCCGCAATCACAATTCTCCCCCTGCAATTAGAGTTTTCCTCTTGCAATTAGAGTTTTCCCCCTGCAATTTCTCCCCCCCAAGCAATTAATTCCCCCCTGCAATTAATTTTTCCCCTGTAATTAGCTTTTCCCCCTGCAATTAATTCCCCCCTTTGCAATTAATTTTTTCCACTTGCAATTTTTTCCCCCCTGCAATTGATTCTCCCCCGCTTGATTTCCCCTCCTTTACAACTGAGTTTTTCACTACAATTCATTTTTTTCACCCTGCAACTCATTTTTTCCCCTTGCAATTCACTTTTTCCATACTGCAAATCATTTTTTTCCACCCTGCAACTCATTTTTTCCACTTGCAATTCATTCTCCCCCCATTTCCAAGCCTGAACCCCCCCCCTAGCCCCATACCTGTGTCCTGCCGGTGGGAGCACTGCGCGCTCTCCTGCTGTGTGAAGTGCGAAGCCTTGTGTCAAAAAAACTTTTTTCTGAGGGATTTTCCAGAGGATCCAGCTGGCGACGGGGCTGTGCAGCTGGTGGGGAGATGTCCACGAGCCCCATTTGAGCTGCTGCTCAAGCAGCTGCTCTCCTGGCCCACTTCCAGCTCTGCTCTCGCCACCTTCACCCCATGGGGGTTGCTCTAAATGTATATGTATATATTTATATATATAGTATATATTTATATAGTATTTTAATCATAGAATTAATATATTATTTAATTTATAGGATTTAATATATATATCATAGAATTATAGATATATACACATAGTATTTACATAGTATTATACAGAGAGATATATGCACATAGTGCTTAGATAGATATACACATAATATTTATATATATAGTATTTATATATATATCCATATTTATATAGAGATATGCATAGAATTTATATCTATGTAATATCTATATATGCTATTTTAATTAATATAGGAAATCAATTCATAAAATTATATAAATATTATATATTATATATTAATTATCTATTATATTCCTATATTTATATATTATATGTATTTTACATATATAATATATATTATATATTGTATTATATATTATATACTATTATATATAGGTAGTGTTTATATATGTATATGCAGTATTTTTATACATGTAGTATTTTTCTATATATACACATAGTCTTTCTATATATACATGTAGTATTTCTATATATTAATGTAGTGTCTGTATATACACACACAGTGTTTATATATATAGGGTTTTATATAAATATCTGTAGTGTTTTATATATCTATATAAATACTACATATATAGAGATGTATAGCATTTATATAGAAATATATACAGCATATAAATATATAAATGATAGAGTTAGTGTGTGAATCAGCGCAGGCAGCAGGAACAACCCCAGACTTGTGGCTGAAGTTAAACGAGCAGCTTGAGTCTTGTCACCTTGCCAAACGGGGAATCCCTGAACGGAGGCACCCAAGCGGAGGCCCAGGAGTGGAGGCCCACGAGCGGAGGCAGCCAAGCGGGGACGCAGGAACCGCTGAACAGGGCCGACGCGAGGAGATCACCAGCCTGCTGGTTTCACCTGGCTGTACCACGGATTTGCACTGGTGCAGTTTTTACACACACACATATATATACAAACACATATATGTAACATATGACATATAGAATATATCAAATGCACGCAAGGGGAAAAAATGCAAAGAAAAAGGTGCAATTAAGCTGTCAAAAATAGGTGGGTTTGCGATTAAGCTATCCCCCAAAGGTGTTGCCATTAAGCAATCAGAAAATAGGTGCTTGGGAAATTAAATTATCCAAAAAAAGGTTTCTCCAATCAAGCAATCAAAAAGGAGGTTCTTGCAATCAAGCTATCCAAAATAAGTCTTGCAATTAAGTTATCTGAATGCAGGTTTTTTTTTAAAAAAAAATAATAATGTTTTTTATTATTTTTTTGCAAGCTATGGTCAGGATGGAGGCAGAGCCTTGTGCAGCCTTTGTTGTTGTGTGTTTTTTTTTTTTTAGCGCTGTGCAGAAAGAGAAATGTAAAAGCTCACCGCAGAAAATCGAGTACAAAACTTTCCGTGAGGTCAATGAGATCTGAAGGCAGAGTAACAACGAACAGCAAAATGGACTGGTGGTGCTTTTTCCCCAGTCCTAGGAATTGTCAGTTGCTCCATGCAGCAGAGGCTAGGTCAAGCTGGCATAAGAAAATAAAATTAAACATCACGATAATATATATATATAAAAATTTGCTGCAGAAAATAGGAAAGGAAAAAAAAAACCTCTTCTGCCTCTTCTGGTGCAAAAGTTATGGGATAAATTACTTGGCATGGAAGAAAAAGTGATAAACTACAATCAAAACCATCCCCTTCCAGCTTTTGGGTAACACCGACGCCCACGCCGTAGTCCGGGGAAGACCCACCAAATATCACCTTTCTCCTCCTTCCCTGACTATCCGCTGGTACGTGTTGGCCTTCCCCCCCGCCCCAATAAAAAACAAAACAAAACAAAAAAAAACACTCATTTAAGAGCTTTTATTTTGTCTTTTTCACCACTCTGCTCTCCTGGTAGCTCAGCACCACAGTGCTTGCTGCGATCGCTAAAGCCAAAAGGTGTTTCTGCACCTCGAGAGGTGCGACATCCTCCTGCCTCAAGGCCGTCTGCCTACATGCCAGCCTTCAGTTGAAAGGAAAGGCTATATCTAGAAAGGCTATATCTAGAAAGGAAAGGATATATCTAGATATCTATAAAAAAAAGACTGAAAAAAGCCATTTCCTGGCGCTGGACGCAGGCGCAAGAAGGTTGGTCACAACGCAAAGGTTGCCCAGGGACTTTGTTTCTCCTGGGACGCTTCTGTGGGCTGGCGAGCTGACCATGGCTGGGGAAATTATTTACGTCGATTTAAGGCAGCCCGGAGGGGGCTCTTCGCCTGCTGAGAGGCATCACAGTAAGTGCGATTTTGGGCGGTGGGCGCTCACGGCGAGCTTCGTTTCCTCCAGGAAGAGCTGGCGCTTGGGTCCACTCGCGTCTTGGCCAAGAAACACGGCCAAACGCCGGTTGGGTTGCGGGGTTGATCCCGGTTCGTGCGGGCAACGAAAGGAAGGAAGGAAAGCAGGAAGGACGGGGGAGATGGAAGCTTGCAAACGGCCAGAGCTTGAACGATTTCGCTGCTGGGGCTGCTCTGCCTGCAGCAAGAATCAGCCCCAACGCCAGTGAATGGAAGTCAAAGCTTGGTGAAACACACCCAGGACCCTGGGGGAAAGGAGATCTGGAGGGACCCGAGTCCCACCAGCCAACATCTGCTCTAAATGAGGCCAATTTCCCAAGGGTTTGGGTCTGTCCCCCCTGCTCTTGAGGACCCCCACCGCCTCCCAGAGCACCTGGAGGTGACAGCCTCACTTCCGAGCCCAATCTCTGTACCCAGCCTCCAACAGGAGCAAAGCCCGCCGCCGGGACTCCTTCCCCACTGGGACCCACTGGTGCAACTGGGAAGCCGCAGCCCAGCTTCTCCCCATCCCCTCCAAGCTCCTGGAGGCTTTGCTCCAGCCAAAGACGCCCCATGGCAAGCGGCGGGACCCACGATAAGGGGTTCCTGGGGTGGGAGATGCAACCAGAAGTTTGTAGCCATTGGGGTTTTGCCTGTTTCCGGGGGGGGGGGGGGGGGGGGGCGGTTGTGGAGGTAGCAAAGCAGCCATCAAGTTCTGCTCAAACAGGGATCTATTTAATTTTATTTTATTGTTATGTTATGTCATGTTATGTTATGTTATATTGTTATATTAATTTATTTCATATTATTTCATTTCATTTTATATTATTTCATTATTTCATTTCATTTCATTTCATTTCATTTCGTTTCGTTTCATTTCATTTCGTTTCGTTTCATTTTGTTTTAATTTTATTTTACAAGAAAGTACTTTCTGAACAAAACCACGGACTCTTTCAGCTCCCTCCGCATGCCCATGGTGGCACGGAGTCCTTCTGAAGCTGAGTGGGCTGGGCTACCTGGTGCTGCTGGTGCTGGTGGCAGTGCTTAGCGTGCAGGGTGAGTAAAACCTGCCCGTAAACACATCCAAAACACAGTGAGCACAAGGGAAATTGTTCTTTGATTGTTTTTTTTTCCCGAAAGGGGTGTCAGGGTTTTATCCCAGTGACCATCTCCATTTGGATGGGGACAATTTTGCCCCACAAGATGCATCCAACAAGAGTAAATCCCCTCTGAAAACAAACCAACAAACAAAAACCACAAAAAAAGGCTTTTAAAGCAAGGGTGGAGGACACAAGCAACATTTTTATGCTATTGAAGAAGTTGGGTGCAATCATGACCAAAAAAGGAGGTTGCACAATAGCTTGGGGAACCCAACTCAGCCCTGCTCGGTTTTCACAGTGTTGCCCCCAAACACCCTCAATCTCACCCCAAAATTTTGCCTCCAAGTTTTTCAGAAGGCGCCGATGCCTCCGAGTGCTCCGCAGAACAAGAGCGAGGCCGGGGGAAGGAGCAGGACGGAGGCGTGCGTGATTCCCTCCCTGCTGCGCTACGTCTGCCGCTGGAATGGCTCCGCAGGTAACCCCTTCCCCGGGGGGGTCCCCGGGGTGGGATAGGTGCCCCCGGGGGGCTACGAGCCTGGCTCGGTGTCAATGAGCATGGCGAGGAAGAGCTCGTTTTGCTGATCATCTCCAGCCTCTGTGGGCCTCCAGGAGGAGAAGGCACCTCTCCACTTTCAACAAGCTCGCCCCACCATGTCCTCCTTGCGGTGGATGGGTGGGAAAATTGGGCAGGAAAAATTTGGGAGAGGAGACAGCCCCCCTCCCGGTGCCTCTTGGCTCGGTTGAGTGAGACCTCGAGCACTTTTTGGGGTTTCTCAGAGCTCCGTCTCCTCTCCAGGCCACGGGGACTGCAAGCTGTGCCCCCAGTCTTGGCAGCTTTTTGGGGACCAGTGCTACCAGCTTTCCAAGTCGAGTGGGAATTGGACGGAAGGCAAAAAAGACTGTGAAAGTCGGGGGTCCTATCTGGCCGTGCTTCAAAACACCGCCGATATGGTAAGTGCAGAGTGGAGAAGGCTTGAAAAGGACCTGAAGTCCTTGGTAGCTCCGAGCCACCTCGTGCTAAGGGGTGGGAATGGGGCTGAATCACCACCTAAAGGGCTTTGGAGGCCTCTTCCCACCTTTGGCACGGGAGGAAGGAGGGACACGGAGCTCGGGGGGAGCCTTTGGTGTCTCAGGCTCTGAATTTAAGCTCTTTCCACCCACTGAGCTGCCTTCAGAGCAGGCAGCGAGGCAGCACCCAAGGCATGGGTGGTGTTTAGGGCCCGTCTCTTTGAGGATGAACCAAATGGGTTCAAAAAGCCGGTTTTGCACCCCAACGAGCCTCTTGCTGAAGGCCCCTGGAAGCCACCGCTCCTCTCCCATTTCCCAGGAGCACTTAAATGAGAGGATCCTGCAGGGCAGCAAGGAGAAGCTAACAGTGTGGATCGGATTAAAGGCAACCAACAACACATGGAAATGGGTGGACAACTCCTCCTTCGATGCCACCACGTGAGTACAGCTGCAACCCGCGGTGTGTGGAGCAGCTTTGACCCATTTCAGCCCCAAGATCTCCAATATTTGGTGTCTGCAACAGCCTTGTAATCCCCCAGCAAGGCTTTATAGCCCTAAAGTTGGCTGTACGGAGGACTCTAACCCAACATCTCATCACACCTATGCAGCCAACGTGGTTTTAATGCCATGGGCATGCTCCAGTGGAGGAAGGAGCCAGATGTTAGTGCAAGCACAGCAATGTGCATGCGCATCTGGGCAAGCCTGCAGCAAGAAGCCACCTGGAGCCCAGTGAGACAGGCTGGGGGAGAAGCTCCCAATGCCCCCTCCCCCAAGAGGAAAAGGAGCTGCTTTTGGGTGCTGATGGTTTTGCTTTGCAGGTTCAGTTCCCTTCGGAATTCAGAGAATGCCTGTGCGACCTTCAGAGACAAGAGGCTGGAAGATGATGGCTGTGAAAGCGACCACAAGTGGGTTTGCCAGAAAGAACCTTTCCATCTCCTTTCAAAGACTGCAGGAGATGCAGAGCTGTGCGATGCCTGCCCCGAAAAGCCCAGCCTGTAGGATGCTTGCTGCTAATATTTGGGGTGAAGCCAATCCTCCTTGTTACGGCTCTGTGAGGAATTTCAGGGTTTGACCCCAACCAAGCACAGCCGAGAGTATCAGTGTAGGCTTTGGTGCAATTAGCTTCCAATTTATATTTTTTTTATTAAAAAATCCATCCAGATATGTACATCCAGACTGTATCTGTTCCAATCTTACCTTGTCCTCCTTCTTATAGGAAGTGTAGAGTAAAAAAATAGCAGAATTCCATAACACATCAGATTCATAGGTTTCAGGTTCGTTATTACAAACATGCCTTTTGGAAATGTAGAAAAAAAAATAAAACACAATTTTCTGCTGTACAATCAGAGAGACAAACAGGAATGTTGCTCATTTGAATACAGAAGATTGACCAAGCCTACAAGAATCTGAGCAGAAAGGAAACTCAGCAATACAGTTGCTGCAAAGATGCAGATTTAAGTAAGCTTTTACCATTTTTTTGTGGTATTTTATCTTGTGGCTCTGGTATTGTTAGCGTTCATGAAGACACATAATCCACAAAGTGATTATATGAAGGTGCTTTATTAGGCGCCGGAAGTTAGGGGCATGCCTGCCCAAATCTAACTTCATCTGATTTGTTCTCTTAGTTCTCTCTCTGGTGGTCGTCCGGGTGGTCGTCGGGATGAAGTAAGATGTCTTCATCAGAGTTGAACTTTTTAACCTTTCCTTTTCACGCATGCTCTCTGAGCCCTTGGTCTCAGTCCAAACCGCAAGGTTGGTTTGACCCAGTTCCCAGAGTCCAAGAAGCCCCAGTTATCTAGATGTCTTGCAAATTGAGCATTCTTTTAATCCTCCTTACTCCTCATCATGAATTGGTGCATTCTCCCTTGCACATATATTTTGTATCTTCCAAGCGCAGCCTTGGAACAGTACATCGCAAATGTAACATACTAAACAATATTGTATTATTTCTTCTTCTATTACTAACATTTCCCCCCTTTGAAAGCATTTCACTCCTTTCGAGGAGGGCAAATGCTTTCACTAACTAACTAAAATATTTTACACTCAGTGCTCACCAATAATATAACCACGGAAAATTACATCATTAAGAATCAAGAAAATTACAAAGATTAGGATTGTCACAACATTTCATAAGTCCACCACTTCTGCTTTATGTTACGTTCACTCTTCTGGTTGGGTTCACTTGATCTGAAACTGATCTTGTCTATTCGGTTTTCATTCCATTTCACCTCCTGGGTTCCTCAGATTCTTTCTCTGAAATCCAAAGTCGTTAGATGCCAGTGGAGGATATTGAGGATGTGGTTCCATTTGCCGAGCAATAGTTTGCATCACTGTCCGGTTCCAGGTTGTCTTCCTTAGAATCAGACTTTTCAGCATTATAAATGTTAACCAAATTAGTACCCCTACAATCACCAATATAATTATTGTCTCCAGTAAGGACTTAACCCAATTACTAATATTCCATCAGCTAAAAATTTTATCCAACCAGCTTGTTGTCATATCTTTCTCTTCCTGTTCTGCATCTTGTTCCACTCGAGCCAGTTGTTCTATGTCATGTTCTACATCAATAGTCACATTTGGAATGTGGATGCAGCAATGATCAATATGATCTTTTAGAAATCCACATACTCCATGTTCCTTTAATAACAGTGTATCTAATGCCAATCGATTTTGTAGCACCATTTTAGTTGTAGATTGTAGTTGGATATTAAGGTCTCTAAAGCCTTCTTTTGTGGCTCTCGTGCCTACTCACTTGTCCTGTAAGTTTATAAATCATTTCCCTATTTCGATAAGTAGCTACCTTTGCAAATAGAGGTTCTAATGCCCAATTGAATTTTACTCCATCCGAGGGTTCATGCCATATATCTTCATCTGCCCCTTCTTCTAAACTTCTTTTTGCCCTACTAATTTGTAGGGTTTCCAACTTTCCCTTAAAAGGAGACTTTTTCCATATTGGACGCAGTGTGGGGAGGGAGTCCTAGAGTTCTTTCTTTTACTTCCCCATCTATCGGCGGGTGTGTAGTCCAAGTTCCATTACTGGCTGCCCATACAAATTGTCCTGGACTTTTTATGGTACTATAGCTACAACCCACTGCGACTTGACTAGCCTGGCTATTTCTTTCCGAATTGTACTTAATTCCTCGGCAAGCACATCCTGCCCTAAGAGCTATCAATACCGGAAGTAAGTGCTCAACATCTTCATTATTACTGTCGCAAGTATATTTCTTCTCACAAGTCCACCAAGCTTTGTTGACTCTTGTCTACCACTACTGTCAACCCAGCTTACTGTATAAAACTGATCAGTTCCATTCTGCTTTCCCTGCCATTTAATACACCATGATGTATTCCCTCCATACTGGAATTTCTGCAATAAACTTACTGTCCAATCACTATCCCACCCTTTCATTCCTTTTGGCTCATTTTTCTCTTGACATTCCCAAACAATCTTTTCTCTAACTCCTTCTACTACACGTAGTTCGTCGTAATAACACTGTCCCACATTCTTAAATCTGCCTATCGTTATGAAATGGTAGTTGTTCTTCTTTTCACATTCAGACCTTGATGTTGGGGGCTCAGTTTCCTATAGTATTGTGTAACATTTATCCTCTCTAGAACTTTCACTTCTTTACATTGAATTGTTTCATTTCCTTTTACTTGGGGCAGTGGCAGGTGGTTATTATACCCCACTCAAGCGGGTCCCCCGTTGCTTTTGGGATGGGCAAACAAGCAGTAATTCTATCAGTTCCTTTCATTATGGCAAAATCTTTAATCAATCCTACCAGTAAATTCTCTGATGGTTGCCTAGGTGGGATCTGTACCACTTGTGTCCATGGTGCCTGGCCCTCTCTTTTTCTTCTAGATCCTTTTCAGTGGGCTACCAATATTCCTTTATCCAATTTCGGATATACCAATATCTCTCTTATCCCGTAATCTGTGCTATTTTCATGTGTTACCACGCACCGGTAGTTTCCTTTGTTGACTTTAGTAACACTAAACAGGGTTAAGGTGGTAGCTCCTCTCAGTTGTTGGCCCAATTCTATGGTTATACTTACGTACGCCTTCCCCTCCCATCCAGCCTTCAATCCTGTATTGTCCCTAGTTGTGTCTACGTATATTTCCTGGCTCTGTCCGGAGTCATTTATTTTTTTCCCAGACCACCTGTAGAGAGCTAATTGTTATTGGTTTACTGTTGTGCATTCCACATTCCAAAGTAACATTTTCTCCTCTGAATATTTCCTCTTTCTTATATTTTTCTGGTATTTCTAGGAACCCAATTACAAGGTATTTACACAAAACAATTACTGTTATCGTTACTGTTGTTAAGAACCCCAACATTGTATGGTTATACGCGCTTCATCTGTAGTTTTGTATCTCCGATTGCTCGCACTGACCAAAATTCGGGAACCTTTTTCACCCAAGTATAATGAATCCAAGCATCCACCCCTTCTAACCTTTACAGCTGTAAAAGTAGTCAATAATACTTGATAAGGTCCGGCCCACCGTTCTCTCAAGGGTTCTTCATTCCAGTTTTTAATGTACACTCGGTCACCTGGCTGAATGTCGTGGACAGGATTTTCCAGTGCCAACGGTCGGTTCCACACCAGAACACTTTGAAGTTGAGCTAAAGTTTTACCAAGAGACAATACATAATTATAAACATCCTGGCTCCCTGTTATATGCATATTAGGATTTGGTTCTGGGGATTCATAAGGCTTTCCACACGTAATCTCGTATGGGCTTACTGACATTCCACTCCTTGGCTTTATCCTTATTCTCAGTAAGGCTATAGGCAAAGCTTGTGGCCATTGTATTTTGGCTTCCTGGCAGATTTTACTGATCTGTCCCTTTAGAGTTTGGTTCATCCTTTCTACCTGTCCACTAGATTGGGGTCTCCATGCAGTATGTAAATTCCAAGAAATTCCTAATAGCCGACTTACGTCTTTAACCACAGATGCAACAAAGTGGGGTCCCCTATCCGAGGATATTCGTAATGGTACCCCAAACCTCGGAATGGTTTCCCGCAGTAACTATTTTACTGTCTCTTTAGCTTGATTGGTGCGACAGGGAAGGGCTTCTGGCCATCTGAAAAAGGTGTCAACCCCTACTAACAAATACCTATATCCCCTAGTCCTAGGTAACTCTACAAAATCAACTTGCCAGTAATCTCCTGGTTCTATTCCTACTCTAACTCTTCCCATTTCAGCATGTTTTCTTGCTACTGGATTATTTTTCAGACAAATCTCACACTTTGACATTACTGATTTTGCCATTGTTAACATATGTGTAGAGATAATGCTACGTTTTAAAATGTTACCATTGCCTCTGCACCCCAGTGACACTCATTATGTCTTGTCTGAAGTATTTCTCGCATCACCAAGGGGGGTATTACTACCTGGCCCATAGCAGTTACATACCGTCCATCAGAGTTCTTTCGGGCCTTTAGGAGATGTGCTAATTTCTCATCCTCTAGTGAATATCTTGGTTCCTTGGGAAGATTAAGACAAGTGGGGCCTACCTTGAGTGGTACCAAAGCCATTACATTCCACACCTCCCGAGCAATTTGTCGAGCTGCTCGATCTGCCAGCCGATTCCCTTCTGATATTTTCAAGGTTCCTCCTTGATGAGCTTTACAGTGCATAATAGCCACTTGTTTTGGTTTTTGTACCGCATTTATCAAATTTAACACCTCCTCTTGATATCTTATATTGGCTCCTTGTGAGGACAACAGCCCTCTTTCTTTCCATAATGCTCCATGAACATGGACTACTCCAAAAGCATACTTTGAATCTGTCCAAATATTTACCATCTTCCCTTTACTCAGTTCCAGTGCTCGAGGTAGGGCTATCAGTTCCGCTCGCTGTGCTGATGTTTCAGGTGGTAAAGGTTTTGCTTCGATTACTGTCTTCAGGGTTGTTACTGCATACCCTGCATATCGTGTTCCATTCTCCACAAAACTACTACCATCAGTAAAAAGTTCCCAGTCATACCTTTCAAGGGGTACATCCTTCAAATCCTCGCGGCTCGCATGGGTATGTTTGATTATTTCCACACAATTGTGTTCCAACGGTCCTTCTTCTGGAACAGTTCCTAGAAATACTGCTGAATTTAACAGGTTAGTTGTTTTCAAGGTTACGTCATCTTGTTCAGTTAGTATTGCCTGATATTTCATCATTCGGCTGGGTGATAACCAGTGGCCCCCCTTTTGTTCTAAAACAGTTGTTACCATATGTGGTACAAAAACTTCAATATGTTTTCCCATTTGAAGGCAAATAATTTTCTACTATCTTTATCAAGAGGTATGCAAAAGAAGGCATCCTTTAAATCTATCACAGTAAACCATTTATATATCTCTCTCACAGATGTTAACAATGTGTAAGGATTAGCCACTACCGGGTGAATGTCCTTTGTTATTTCATTTATTGCTCTAAGATCTTGTACCAATCTATACTCACCATTCGGCTTCCTTACTGGAAAAATTGGAGTATTGTATTCCGATTTACATTCTTCCAGAATCTGATGTTTGAGAAATTTGTCAATAATTTTCACTGTCCCCTGCCTAGCTTCTATCTTAAGTGGATATTGTTTGATTCGAACAGGTTTGGCTCCTTCCTTTAATTCCACCTTTACCGGTTGTGCCAGTTTCGACTTCCCTGGTATATCTGTTTCCCATACTGTTGGTATAACTGCATTTTCTACTTCTCTTGGAATATTAACAAAGGGTTTATCTTTGATCATTAGGATTTGTCCTACTTTGGACTCAGGTACCTTCATTATTAATTCTCCATCCTCAAAGGTTATTGTTGCATCTAATTTAGCTAATAGATCCAGTCCCAAGAGTGGAATCGGGCATTCTGGTACATACAAAAATTCATGGGTTAGTTCCTTACCCCCAAAACGCAAATCAAGGGGTTGTAAGAATGGCCGTTCCTCCTCCTTCCCTGTGGCTCCAATTATTGTAGTTGTCTTAGTTCCCAATCGTCCTTTTAAACTATTTAACACTGAATATGTTGCTCCTATTACATTTACAGACTAATTAACACAGAGAAAGAAGCTCCTGTAACCAACAACAACAAAAATTCAAGCCTCTCTCTTCGTTTCCTAGCTTTATTTCAACTAGTGGACCTGCTAGGGTAGATGCCCCAGGTCCCCGTCATTTCTGACTGTTGTAAGTTTATCCTGCAGCCTAAGACAAATTCTTTCTGATATCAGGGGCCGATTGCCCTAGAAAGAGGCTAGCCAATTGCCTCTGTTTGTTTTCTGAAGCCAGGTCCAAATTTTCTGTCTTTTTTTTTTTTTTTTTCCATTGCATTTCAAAGTTGGTCCAAAAATTCAAAAATTCCATAGGGTTTTCTTTTGGACCTTGTTGGAACAGATTCTCAATTCCCAATTTAACCAGATTTTGGTATTTACATAATTTCCGGGGTGGTAAGGGTCTGGGGGCGGGGGGGGTCGGTCAGGGGAATGCAATGGTTGAAAGTTCCCTGAGCGGTCCCATTGGCAATCTGAGCTCACACATGAACTCAGGTTGTTTTAAGAGTTAGCTGCTTTTCTGTTTCCATGACAACTCTCTCCCGGACCCATCATGGTCCCTCCGCCCCAGAGGGCTCACACCGCGATTTTGAGATCTCAGCCTCGGGTTGAGGCGGAACTATTAACATTCCTACATCCTCTTCCCCTGCTCATTCAACTTCAAACAGCTCTGTTAAATACTACATGCCACACAGCCTTTAACACCTTCAACAACCCTTTTAACACTTCCTTTATCTTCCTCCAGCCTGTACTTTTCTAATGCCAACACCAAAGGCTCAGTCAGGGACCAACTTAATTCCATACCTTTTCCCTCCAAGATGCTGAAACAACATATCAGTATACAACATTTCATCCTATTTTCCTTCTCTCCTCAAAAACAACATTAATTGCAAGACACTGTTATAGTCGATTGATCCATAAAGTGGCCATTTAGTTTATACAGTGGCCACAATTGATTGCAATACTTAGTGGAAATCCTCTTGCTTTCCGCGCCCCCCCCACTCCCCCTTCCGACAATATCCTTGCAGTGTGCCAATATACACCCAAGGAGGCTTTCTTTAAAACGTCTTTGTTTTGGATATTACCCATTTCCTTGATTTCCCATTCCCTTTTATTTATTTATATTAATTACTGTCCCTTGTTTCAATTTCCACGCAAACCTTTTTATTGCAGGTTTTTACTATGTTTTCCTAGTCTTCTCAAATGTCCCAATTCTCTGGGATTAAACTCCACATACAAACTTCACTATTTCAGATTATTAATGAGCCCCGTTCCAATCATAAATCCACAGGACTTCGGAAAAACACCTGAAGCACTCAGCCTTCCGTCTTCTAGACAAACAATACCACCTTTTCCACAAAATTTACATTTCAACAAGGCCGAATTTCAAGCCGAATGCTAATTTTTCTCATGCACTTTGTTAGTAAGCCTACACAAAACAAGGAATCACTCCTGTGTATCCATCAAGATGGGGGTTTAAAAGGTATTGAGGCCTAAATAAATTCGCTCTCCCCCTTCTTACCAAATTCCCAGGGCTTAGGCCCGAACCACCAAAGAAGTGGCTCTCCGTTCTACCGCTTTGATAATCAGTCAGCCCCCCCTCCCCCGATACTTGGGAAACTGACCAAACACCACCGCAAATATCCCGAAACTTTTAAACTGTTACTTAGATAATGCTCCCACCTTCCTCGTTGTCACACTCAAAACATTTAAGAACGAAATAGCATTGCAAGATGCACCGCTGGGCCCGTGTATTGGGCACCACCAATCAACATTTGGATAAAGCAGCACTTCTTTTCGGTCTGTCATGCGCTTCGTTCATCTCCGGCCGCTCCCCTCGCGGAGAATACGGAACCGCGGATCGGAACTCCGCACTCGCTTCGCAGCGATGCTGCGTCTGACTCACAACACAATCACGCAATCACACAGAGAGGCCCCTTGCACTCTCGCTCACAAAATAACATTAATTGTAAGATAGTATTGTACTGTAAGGTTCCGTTTTCTGGCCAACTTTCTTGATCTTCTAGTTCATACTGTGGCCACCAAACATTACAGTAATCAACCAGTTTACCCTTTCGTAACTCCTGCCCGAAACACCCCTCCTTCCAGTGTGCTAATAAACAGCCCAAAGGGGAGGATCGCGGTACCGAAGCATTACCGCCCAGAATACTTTTAAGTTTTTCCATTATCAGCTATAGCTTTTACCGAACCGAACCAGATGCTGAGCCTGCAGCAAAACCAGACCACTGATGCTGAACCTGCAGCGCTTTCGCGACTGTCTGACGGACGGCGTCTAGGCTTACCACGGGAATTCCCTAGACCAACCGTGCGTGGCTTTCGCCGCGTCTGACCGGCAGGCTCCCAGACCAGATCGGTACCGATTACCAGAAAGCACCTTTTTCTTACCCTTTCAGAGGTACGTTGTGAGCAGCGGGGGTCGGTCGCGGCCGATGGCTCCCCGAGAAACTCCTCGGTGCCGGCTGGAGCGTGATCAGTTCGCGAGCCGCCTCAGCAGTGCCCACGAGGTCCCATCTGGGTCGCCAAAATGTTAGCGTTCATGAAAACACATAATCCACAAAGTGATTATACGAAGGTGCTTTATTAGGTGCCGGAAGTTAGGGGCATGCCTGCCCAAATCTAACTTCGTCTGATTTGTTCTCTTAGTTCTCTTTTATCTCCTAAGATACTATATATGCATTAGGTTTCACAACTCATCTATGCATATTCATTTCCTAGCTCCGCCTAGCCTCGCTTCGTATGCTAATTATCTTATCAGTCCTTCTGCGCTTGCGTATTACTCTCTGGTGGTCGTCCGGGTGGTCGTCGGGATGAAGTAAGATGTCTTCATCAGAGTTGAACTTTTTAACCTTTCATTTTCACGCATGCTCTCTGAGCCCTTGGTCTCAGTCCAAACCGCAAGGTTGGTTTGACCCAGTTCCCAGAGTCCAAGAAGCCCCAGTTATCTAGATGTCTTGCAAATTGAGCATTCTTTTAATCCTCCTTACTCCTCATCATGAATTGGTGCATTCTCCCTTGCACATATATTTTGTTTCTTCCAAGCGCAGCCTCGGAACAGTACATCGCAAATGTAACATACTAAACAATATTGTATTATTTCTTCTTCTATTACTAACAGTATGAGCTGCATTCTTCCTTTTCATTCCCTCCCAGGAAAAACACAAAGAAAGCAGCCAGCTGCCTTAGCTAGAAAAGAGACTGGGAAAGCCCTCCCAAAGAAACGAACAGGACAAAAAAAAAAAAAAACAGATGGAAATGTTTAAAAACAGCTTAATAAAAACAAACCCTAGGAGTTCTAAACATCTGCAAGAAAATTCACACGGCCCTTGAGGCAGCAGAAGCTTCAATAAAGCCAGCTGAAAAGGAACAATTTGGGCAACGTGCGTTTTTTTTTTTTGGCTCTTCTCGCAGAAACACACGAGTGGCATGTGAGCTCACTGGGTGTGCAGTTTTGGCATTCAAAAAGAGAGAGAACGAGAGGAGAATGAGAAAAAAACAGCGCAAACGTGAAAAGAAAAGCGAGAAAGAGACAACGAGGGTGGAAAAACGGGAGAGGGCAAAGGAACAAAAAAAATCTTAGGAAAAAAAGAAAGAAAGAAGATGGAAACCCGCCCTGCCTGGCTGCTCCTTCCCTCCCCATCTCAGCCCCTAGCCGAGTGTTGCTTGCTCAGCCGACCCCAAATTTTTCTGCTCAGATGTGGACTTACCCTAAGAGCAGTGTGTCTAGTCCTGGTGTCTTAGGTCTTCTTGCTTCTGCTCCAGTTGAATGAATGAGAGGAGTAGACACTGCTCGTGCCGGAGTGTCACCTAAGAGCAAGGGGAGGGGTATCGCTCAGCCTATGATCCTGCAGAAGAGCAGTAGAAGTAGGAACGCCTCTCTTGACCGAAAAGGCAAAAGAAGTCAAAACCTCCCTGGTTGGCGCTTGAACTTCTGTTTTAAATGTTTTGCTGTTGACAAAAGAGGAAGGAAAACAACCTTCTGTTTTTTTTTTTTTTATTGAAGAAACCCAGTGGGAGGAATATAAGGAATATATGCTCCTCATCCCCGACACCCCTTGGCATTGCAAATTGCTCCCTAAAGTCCCCCAAAATGTATTATTATTTTTTTCCCCAGGCATGTCCCAGCACCTCTGTGGTTAAAGGCGGCTGTGCTGCTGCTGCCCAGTCTCCTCCCAGTCTCAGACATGATCAACCCACAACCTCCAGGGCAAGTCTGCCCATGCCAGTGGGGTGTGGTTTCCTTGCTGCACCAAAATTCCATTTTTATGCCCCGATGAGTCACTGCGTGCCGTGTTGTTCCGGTTTTTTTTCCCTTCTAAATACTCCCCCTGCTCTAACCACTCCCCCTTGATAATGACAATATTTAGGAGAAGTGGCCAAAAAATAAAAATAAAAATAGAAGCACACATTTCCATTGGAAACGGACACCTGCCCGTGCAAAAAACACGTTTTCTCCCAGCTGAAGCTGTGGGCAGCTCTTGGAGGCACAGGAGCTCTGCAGGACATGCAGCACATGATGAGAAGGCATTGGAAGTAGTTTTCCATCAAATGCCGTGTATTCAGGCCAAAGAAATGCTTTTAAAGCAGCAGAAAAACAGAGCACCAAATTCCTCTGCAGTCAAGGCAGGAAGTGTTTCTAGAAATTTGGTTTTTGTTGTCCTTCAAAAATGTCAAATTTTGCAAGAAAGCCATCTTTCAGATGATTTTTATTTTAAGCTAGAGCAGCGTCACTTCACACTTGGCTTTGAAAGAGCACCATTAGGCTGGCCACAGTCTTTAAAAAATATCACTTTGATGGAGAAAAAAGGTTTTTTGCATGTGCTGGGCGGCAGCTTTATAGCTGGTTTGTTCCCTGCAAGCACAAATGTATTTTGCCCAGCTCAATTCACCTGCTCTCTGCCCTTTGCAAACCCAAACCTGAATTTTAATCCGCTCATTTTTGAAGTTTTCCAGAATTAGGACCCATGCCTGGAGGGAGCTTTGGCTCAGCTGGAACAAAGCCTCCGTGATCCGGAGCAGGAGTAGTATTTGTGTAGTACTCCCTCTACCGGAGAAAATAAGATAATAATAACGTGCTTTGGGTTCGGAGAAGTGGTTTGAGGTGGGCAAATAAAAAAGGGGTTTATAGGTTAGTTTTGGGCAGCTGCAGTCCCAAATGAGAGAGGATGGACCAGGAAAGAAGGGGTGGGCCACTGGGATGGACCAAGCCCTGGGTTTTGGCTGAAGGATGGGGTTTGGAGGAGGAAACTATTTACAGAAAAAAAAAAAAAATAGATTGGATGCAAAATTATTTGAAAACAAAAATCAACAAAAATCCTTTCAACAAAAACCCTTTTTGTTGAAAGGATGCCTAAAAATCCCCAACATGAATTTGCACAGACACAAAACGTAGGCAAAGGATAACGGGATGGACGCATCCTTTCTGCTGTGCCCTGGGATCCCTGTTTGGGGCTGTCTGGTAGAGAATGATGATTTCTCATCTGCTTTGTTTGACCAAAAAACATCCTGCAGAGCAAAGCCACATCCTCCGCTGCCTCGTAAAGCAGGAGGGAGAGCAGGGCGCTGCTGCAGGAGGAAACCTCAGGGCTTCAGTTGTTTTCCCCAGCCTAAGAGGGGACAAGAAGGGCCTGGGGGGTCCATGCCATGATGAGGGGAGCCGTCACCTAGTTGGCATTGGTTGCTGAGTGAAGGTGTTGATTGGTGTTGGTTGATTGGCATTGGTTGGTGAATGAACTCACCCCAGAGGCTTGTGCAACCCCTTCTCCATGAAAACCTCCTCTCCATCATTAATTCCACCAATTTTGGTCCTCTCCACCCCGAACAGAGCCAAACTCTGCTTTCTGTGCAATTCACAATTTTTTGCTCCCTTCTGTCTTTATATTTTTCCTCTTCCACCTTCTGGAGCCCTTCCAAGATCCCAGGAAGGCAGAAGATGGTGTGAGCCTTGGTGGGGGCATCCTGCATGGCCAACAACCTGTCCATGAGTGGAAGTAAAGGGAGGGAAGGGGGAAAAATGAGTTTAGATCTGTTTGGAGATGGGACGGGATGGAGAGAAAGGGAGAAGAAAATGTAGAAATTAAAAAAAAATAAAAAATAAAATGAAGGTGCTCAGCCATGGGGTGAAAAGGAGCAAAAATAGAACAGCGCAAAAAGGAATGCTAGGTATTAAAAGATAGAATCATAGAATATGCCAAGTTGGAAGGGACCCATAAATGAAAATAAAGAATAAAAATAGGAAGAAAATTTCATCCTGGCTTGGATGTCTTGCTGCTGCAAAGTGCTTTAGTATGAAAAGAATCTCTCTTGGGGGTTATTTAAAAGATAAAGCCAAGAGTCCAAGAGAAAGCAAGAAAATTCAAAAGGCCAGACTCAGGAAGAGCTGCGAACAGAGAGGCCTGGTTGTTCTGGGGTTTGATGGCTTAAAAATTAAACAAAGACATAAAACAAAACGAGGTGTTGATCTGTTACATATTGTCGTGGATGAGTTTCTGAAAAGGTGCTAAAGCACCGGCTGCTGCAGCTGCGGGGAACATTTTTAGAATCATAGACTCGCAGAATATCCCGAGCTGGAAGGGACCCATAAGGATCATCAAGTCCAACTCCTGGCACCACACAGGTCTACCCAAAATTTTAGACCATGTGACTAAGTGCACAGTCCAAACGCTTCTTAAATTCAGACAGGCTTGGTGCAGTGGCTGCTTCCCTGGGGAGCCTGTTCCAGTGTGCGACCACCCTCTCGGTGAAGAGCCTCTTCCTGATGTCCAGCCTAAACTTCCCCTGCCTCAGCTCAGGAGTTCCTTCTCTTCTCTATTTTTCTTTTTTCTCTTCTCTTCTTTTCCCTTCCCCATGCACCGAAATAGAAATCATTTTAGACGATAATTCCGACACCAAATATGCCAACAGAAAAACCATGGCTCAAAGTCAATTGGGACAACTGGAAAGTTGCGCAACCAGCAGTCGCGCACCATCAGAGTGGCAATCCTGGATGAGAAAAAAACTAAATGCCCATGTGGCATAAGAAAACAAAACACAGAAAAAAAACCATCACCCCCAATTTGTGGGGGGAATTAAATACCCCCCCTGCAATCACAATTCTCCCCCTGCAATTAGAGTTTTCCTCTTGCAATTAGAGTTTTCCCCCTGCAATTTCCCCCCCCCAAGCAATTAATTCCCCCCTGCAATTAATTTTTCCCCTCTAATTAGCTTTTCCCCCTGCAATTAATTCCCCCCTTTGCAATTAATTTTTTCCACTTGCAATTTTTTTCCCCCCTGCAATTGATTCTCCCCCGCTTGATTTCCCCTCCTTTACAACTGAGTTTTTCACTACAATTCATTTTTTTCACCCTGCAACTCATTTTTTCCCCTTGCAATTCACTTTTTCCATCCTGCAAATCATTTTTTTCCACCCTGCAACTCATTTTTTCCCCTTGCAATTCATTCTCCCCCCATTTCCAAGCCTGAACCCCCCCCCCAGCCCCGTACCTGTGTCCTGCTGATGGGAGCACTGCGCGCTCTCCTGCTGTGTGAAGTGCGAAGCCTTGTGTCAAAAAAACTTTTTTCTGAGGGATTTTCCAGAGGATCCAGCTGGCGACGGGGCCGTGCAGTAGGTGGGGAGATGTCCACGAGCCCCATTTGAGCTGCTGCTCAAGCAGCTGCTCTCCTGGCCCACTTCCAGCTCTGCTCTCGCCACCTTCACCCCATGGGGGTTGCTCTAAATGTATATGTATATATTTATATATATAGTATATATTTATATAGTATTTTAATCATAGAATTAATATATTATTTATAGGATTTAATATATATATCATAGAATTATAGATATATACACATAGTATTTACATAGTATTATACAGAGAGATATATGCACATAGTGCTTAGATAGATATACACATAATATTTATATATATAGTATTTATATATATATCCATATTTATAGAGATATGCATAGAATTTATATCTATGTAATATCTATATATGCTATTTTAATTAATATAGGAAATCAATTCATAAAATTATATAAATATTATATATTATATATTAATTATCTATTATATTCTTATATTTATATATTATATGTATTTTACATATATAATATATATTATATATTGTATTATATATTATATACTATTATATATAGGTAGTGTTTTTATATGTATAGGCAGTATTTTTATATATGTAGTATTTTTCTATATATACACATAGTATTTCTATATATACATGTAGTATTTCTATATATTAATGTAGTGTCTGTATATACACACACAGTGTTTATATATATAGGGTTTTATATAAATATGTGTAGTGTTTTATATATCTATATAAATGCTACATATATAGAGATGTATAGCATTTATATAGAAATATATACAGCATATAAATATATAAATGATAGAGTTAGTGTGTGAATCAGCGCAGGCAGCAGGAACAACCCCAGACTTGTGGCTGAAGTTAAACGAGCAGCTTGAGTCTTGTCACCTTGCCAAACGGGGAATCCCTGAACGGAGGCACCCAAGCGGAGGCCCAGGAGTGGAGGCCCACGAGCGGAGGCAGCCAAGCGGGGACGCAGGAACCGCTGAACAGGGCCGACGCGAGGAGATCACCAGCCTGCTGGTTTCACCTGGCTGTACCACGGATTTGCACTGGTGCAGTTTTTACACACACACATATATATACAAACACATATATGTAACATATGACATATAGAATATATCAAATGCACGCAAGGGGAAAAAATGCAAAGAAAAAGGTGCAATTAAGCTGTCAAAAATAGGTGGGTTTGCGATTAAGCTATCCCCCAAAGGTGTTGCCATTAAGCAATCAGAAAATAGGTGCTTGGGAAATTAAATTATCCAAAAAAAGGTTTCTTCAATCAAGCAATCAAAAAGGAGGTTCTTGCAATCAAGCTATCCAAAATAAGTCTTGCAATTAAGTTATCTGAGTGCCGGTTTTTACAAAAAAAAAAAAAATTATTTTTTTTTATTATTTTTTTGCAAACTATGGTCAGGATGGAGGCAGAGCCTTGTGCAGCCTTTGTTGTTGTGTGTTCTTTTTTTTAGCGCTGTGCAGAAAGAGAAATGTAAAAGCTCACCGCAGAAAATCGAGTACAAAACTTTCCGTGAGGTCAATGAGATCTGAAGGCAGAGTAACAACGAACAGCAAAATGGACTGGTGGTGCTTTTTCCCCAGTCCTAGGAATTGTCAGTTGCTCCATGCAGCAGAGGCTAGGTCAAGCTGGCATAAGAAAATAAAATTAAACATCACGATAATATATATATATAAAAATTTGCTGCAGAAAATAGGAAAGGAAAAAAAAAAAAACTCTTCTGCCTCTTCTGGTGCAGAAGTTATGGGATAAATTACTTGGCATGGAAGAAAAAGTGATAAATTACAATCAAAACCATCCCCTTCCAGCTTTTGGGTAACACCGACGCCCAAGCCGTAGTCCAGGGAAGACCCACCAAATATCACCTTTCTCCTCCTTCCCTGACTATCCGCTGGTACGTGTTGGCCTTCCCCCCCCCCCCAATAAAAAACAAAACAAAACAAAACAAAAAAACCCCACTCATTTAAGAGCTTTTATTTTGTCTTTTTCACCACTCTGCTCTCCTGGTAGCTCAGCACCACAGTGCTTGCTGCGATCGCTAAAGCCAAAAGGTGTTTCTGCACCTCGAGAGGTGCGACATCCTCCTGCCTCAAGGCCGTCTGCCTACATGCCAGCCTTCAGTTGAAAGGAAAGGCTATATCTAGAAAGGCTATATCTAGAAAGGAAAGGATATATCTAGATATCTATAAAAAAAAGACTGAAAAAAGCCATTTCCTGGCGCTGGACGCAGGCGCAAGAAGGTTGGTCGTAACGCAAAGGTTGCCCAGGGACTTTGTTTCTCCTGGGATGCTTCTGTGGGCTGGCGAGCTGACCATGGCTGGGGAAATTATTTACGTCGATTTAAGGCAGCCCAGAGGGGGCTCTTCGCCTGCCGAGAGGCATCACAGTAAGTGTGATTTTGGGCGGTGGGCGCTCACGGCGAGCTTCGTTTCCTCCAGGAAGAGCTGGCGCTTGGGTCCGCTCGCGTCTTGGCCAAGAAACACGGCCAAACGCCGGTTGGGTTGTGGGGTTGATCCCGGTTCGTGGGGACAACGAAAGGAAGGAAGGAAAGAAGGAAGGATGGGGGAGAAGGAAGCTTGCAAATGGCCAGAGCTTGAACGATTTCGCTGCTGGGGCTGCTCTGCCCCCAGCAAGAATCAGCCCCGACGCCAGCGGATGGAAGTCGAAGCTTGGTGAAATGTGCCTAGGACCCTGGGGGAAAGGAGGTCTGGAGGGACCCGAGTCCGACCAGCCAACATCTGCTCTAAATGAGGCCAATTTCCCAAGGGTTTGGGTCTGTACCCCCTGCTCTTGAGGACCCCCACCGCCTCCCAGAGCACCTGGAGGTGACAGCCTCACTTCCGAGCCCAACCTCTGTACCCAGCCTCCAACGGGAGCAAAGCCCGCCACCGGGACTCCTTCCTCACTGGGACCCACTGGTGCAACTGGGAAGCCGCAGCCCGGCTTCTCCCCATCCCCTCCAAGCTCCTGGAGGCTTTGCTCCAGCCAAAGACGCCCCATGGCAAGCGGCGGGACCCACGATAAGGGGTTCCTGGGGTGGGAGATGCAACCAGAAGTTTGCAGCCATTGGGGTTTTGCCTGTTTTGGGGGGGGGGGGGGGGCGGTTGTGGAGGTAGCAAAGCAGCCATCAAGTTCTGCTCAAACAGGGATCTATTTAATTTTATTTTATTGTTATGTTATGTCATGTTATGTTATGTTATATTGTTATATTAATTTTTCATATTATTTCATTTCATTTTATATTATTTCATTATTTCGTTTCATTTCATTTCATTTCATTTCATTTCGTTTTGTTTCATTTCATTTCGTTTCGTTTCATTTTGTTTTAATTTTATTTTACAAGAAAGTACTTTCTGAACAAAACCACGGACTCTTTCAGCTCCCTCCGCATGCCCATGGTGGCACGGAGTCCTTCTGAAGCTGAGTGGGCTGGGCTACCTGGTGCTGCTGGTGCTGGTGGCGGTGCTCAGCGTGCAGGGTGAGTAAAACCCGCTCGTAAACACATTTAAAACCAAGCAAGCACAAGGGAAATTGTTCTTTGGTTGTTTTTTTTTCCCGAAAGGGGGGTCAGGGTTTTATCCCAGTGACCATCTCCATTGGATAGGGACAGTTTTGCCCCACAAGATGCATCCAACAAGAGTAAATCCCCTCTGAAAACAAAACAACAAACAAAAACCACAAAAAAAAAGGCTTTTAAAGCAAGGGTGGAGGACACAAGTAACATTTTTATGCTATTGAAGAAGTTGGGTGCAATCATGACCAAAAATGAGGTTGCACAATAGCTCGGGGAACCCAACTCAGCCCTGCTCGGTTTTTACGGCATTGCCCCCAGATAGCTTCAATCTCACCCCAAAATTTTGCCTCCAAGTTTTTCAGAAGGCACCGATGCCTCCGAGTGCTCCGCAGAACAAGAGCGAGGCCGGGGGAAGGAGCAGGATGGAGGCGTGCGTGATTCCCTCCCTGCTGCGCTATGTCTGCCGCTGGAATGGCTCTGCAGGTAACCCCTTCCCCGGGGGGGTCCCCGGGGTGGGATGGGTGCCCCCGGGGGGCTGTGAGCCTGGCTTGGTGTCGATGAGCATGGCGAGGAAGAGCTCGTTTTGCTGATCATCTCCAGCCTCTGTGGGCCTCCTGGAGGAGAAGACACCTCTCCGCCTTCTCCGAGCTTGCCCCACCATGGTCCTCCTTGCGGTGGATGGGTGGGAAAAGTGGGCAGGAAAAATTTGGGAGGGGAGAGAGCCCCCCCCCCCCCCCCCGTGCCTCTTGGTTCAGTTGAGTGAGACGTCAAGCACTTTTTGGGGTGTCTCACAGCTCCGTCTCCTCTCCAGGCCACGGGGGCTGCAAGCTGTGCCCCCAGTCTTGGCAGCTTTTTGGGGTCCAGTGCTACCAGGTTCCCAAATCGAGTGGGACTTGGATGCAAGGCAAAAAAGACTGCGAAAGTCGGGGGTCCCATCTGGCCGTGCTCCGAAACACCGCCGATATGGTAAGTGCAGAGTGGAGAAGGCTTGAAAAGGACCCAAAAGTCCTTGGTTTTGGTGGGTAGAGGGGCAAAAACTGCCCCAGAGCTCCAAGCCACCTCGTGCTAAGGGGTGGGAATGGGGCTGAATTGCCACCTAAAGGGCTTTGGAGGCCTCTTCCCACCTTTGGCACTGGAGGAAGGAGGGACACGGAGCTCAGAGGGAGCCTTTGGTGTCTCAGGCTCTGAATTTAAGCTCTTTCCACCCACTGAGCTGCCTTCAGAGCAGGCAGCGGGGCAGCACCCAAGGCACGGGTGGTGTTTAGGGCCCGTCTCTCTGAGGATGAACCAAATGGGTTCAAAAAGCCGGCTTTGTACCCCAACGAGCCTCTTGCTGAAGGCCTTTGGAAGCCACCGTTCCTCTCCCATTTCCCAGGAGCACTTAGATGAGATTATCCACCAGGACAAGCTAACGGTGTGGATAGGATTAAAGGCATCCAACTACAGATGGAAATGGGTGGACAACTCCTCCTTCGACGCCACCACGTGAGTACAGCTGGAACCCGCAGCATGCGGAACAGCTTTGCTCCATTTCAGCCCCAAGATCTCCAATATTTGGTGTCCGCAACAGCCTTGTAATCCCCCGGCAAGGCTTTTTGTAGCCCAAAGGTTGGGTGTACGGAGGACTCTAACCCAACAGCTCATCACACCTATGCAGCTAATGTGGTTTCAGTGTCCTGGGCATGCTCCAGTGGAGGAAGGAGCCAGATGTTAGTGCAAGCACAGCAATGTGCACGCGCAGCTGGGCAAGCCCGCAGCAAGAAGCCACCTGGAGCCCAGTGAGACAGGCTGGGGGAGAAGCTCCCATTGCCCCCTCTCCCAAGAGGAAAAGGAGCTGCTTTTGGGTGCTGACGGTTTTGGTTTGCAGGTTCAGTTCCCTTCCGAGTGTGGAGAACGGCTGTGCGACCTTCAAAGACAAGAGGCTGGAGGACGATTGCTGTGGGTGCAACCACGAGTGGGTTTGCCAGAAAGAAGCTTTCCATCTCCTTTCAAAGACTGCAGGAGACGGAGAGGTGTGCGATGCCTGCCCCGAAAAGCCCAGCCTGTAGGATGCTTGCTGCTAATATTTGGGGTGAAGCCAACCCTCCTCGTTACGGCTCTGTGAGGAATTTCAGGGATTGAACCCAACCAAGCACAGCCGAGAGTATCAGTGTAGGCTCTGGTGTAATTAGCTTCCAATTTCACAGAATCACAATTTATGTTTTGTAATTAAAGGAAAATATTTTTTATTAAAAAATCCATCCAAATATGTACATCCAGACTGTATCTGTTCCAGTCTTACCTTGTCCTCCTTCCAATAGGCAGTGTATAGTAAAAAAATAGCATAACTCCATAGCAAATCAGATTCGCAGGTTTATTGTGTATTATTATAAAAATGCCTTTTGCAAGTGTAAAAAAATATAAAACAATTTTCTGCTGTACAATCAGAGTGTTGCTCTCTGCTGTGTAGTTTCTCTGCTGTACAATCAGAGTGTTGTACAAACAGGAGTGTTGCTGACCTGAGTAGAATCATAGAATAGAATCATAGAATATCCCTTACTCTGCAGGCCCTGCACAGGTCTACCCAAAAATTCAGACCATATGACTAAGAGCACAGTCCAAGTGCTTCTTAAACCCCTGCAGGCTTGGTAGAGTAGAGCGGGACCGACCAGCAATGCGGTGCTTGATGCACCCCAGGGTATGGTTGCCCCTCCTGGCTGCCAGGGCACCCTGCTGGCTCATGTTTAGCTTGCTGTCAACTAAAACACCCAGATCCCTCATGTCGCTGGACACTACATATGATTGACTGAGCCTGCAAGAATCTGAGCAGAAAGTAAACTCAGCAATACTGTTGCAGTAAAAAGCAGATTTAAGTAAGTTTTTACCAATGTTTGTGCTATTTTATCTTGCGGCACTGGCACAAGCTTTATGTTTATGGAATCTTTTATTCGGGGTAAATCTTTTGCCTCCAGAGGACGTAGTTGTTGGGTCTGCTGCAGATCCAGTATTTCTCCGTGTGGCAGAGGGCTGAGCTGATCTTCTCCTGGTTTAGGTACGCACAAGGGCCACCTCCCCGCACCACAAACCTGCAATGCAGACACTCAAGAGTGAGCAGAAGGGAGGAAAGTAGGAAAATTATCCTAAAACCTGGAAGAAAAACTGTGATTTCCTTGCCTGGGAAGGTCAGAATGGGCAGTGCTCAATATTTAATAGGGGTTCAGAGCGCAGCATCCTTGGTCCGCCCCAAGCCTCCCGTGGTAAACCAGGGCTGCGGTGGCAGGAGAAGGTCCCTGTCCCAAAAGAGGTCATCCCAGATCCTATAAGAACTCCTACCCAAAGCACCCAACCCCAACAGGCGGAGGGACTGACCCATTGTTGAAGGCTGTGCCGTTGGTCCACCTCCACTGGCCGTCGCCTTCCTCGTGCAGCCCGACCCAGTGGTTTGCTTGGCCCTTGTAGCGCATGATGAAATCCTTTAGAGCAAAAAAAACAAATGGGTTTTAGGTGATCCCATCTTCCCCAAACACAACTCAGCCAGGTTCCACCTCCAGCCTACAGAGCACCTTGCAATAGGAAGGTGATTTCATTTGAGAGATGTGAATATTCTACAATTTCAAGTAAAAAGGAAGCTCCTTGAGGACAAAGCTCGGGACAGCACCCAGCTGCACGTAGGGAGGGAGTTTTGGAGAAAATAATGTGATATTGCTCATCCCCCAGCCCGGGCTGGTGCTTTTGCCAGGGCATCTTCTCCTGGCTTTGTCAGTGGGTGAAATTTGGGGGAAAATGGGTTTTTGGTCTGGTCCCACACATTTTCCACACCAGAGCTGGCGTGGGGGCTTGTGCCCAGTTCTCACCAGTTCCTCCAGGCTGTCTATGGAGGTCAGGGAGGCTTCCAAGGCCTTGCACTTTTCCAAGCTGGTATTCCAGTTGTTTTTATTCTCCGAGAAATGGTAGCACTTGCCTTGGAAGCCGATCCACATGTCTGGGCACACGTGGGAGAATTGGGGATGTGATGAGCGAGACTGCAGCTGCACAACTGCAAAAGGAGAAAAACAAGCAGGTTAGACACATGGACAGCCACAATAAAAAAAAAAATTGCTTTTTTTTAATTATATGTATTCCCCTCCAGCAAATGTAGGGGGGTTGGGATGTGCCAAGATGGGGCATCCCCTTGGAAAGGTTGAGTAGAGCCTGGTTTAGGGGACAAAAGGGGGTGCCCCATGAAGCAGGCTCAGTGCTATGCTTGGGGGGCTTCTCATCCTGCTGGGAAAGCCCTGGAATTCCCCACTCCATCCCCAGAACAGGTCCCTGGCCCATCTCCCTGCCATGGGGATGCTCCGGTGGGACTCACCAATCAAGGCCACCAGCAGAACGACGACAAGGACACTCAGCACCACACACAGTGGAGCGAGGAGCCTTTGTACATGACGGCATTTCCTTCCCATCCCATGGGGGCTGGAGTCTGGTGGAGAAGAGAGCAGGAGATGTGGGCTGAGTCTTTCCACCCCCCCCCATTTGCCCTTTTTCTGCTGGATCCACGGTTGATCCTATAGCCCTCCCCCTTGGGATAGGAGCTCCCTTTGTTGGTTCCTCGTGGCAAGAGTAGGTTTTGGCAAGGCTTCGAGCTGATGCATGGCCTCTGAAGGCACCTGCGCTTGTTTGAGGTCCTCCAGATGGATTTAGAGGTGGCTGCATGATAAAGCTCAGAGCCTGTCTCACCCACTCAAAAACCCTGACCAGTGCCCATCCCACCAGTGCCCCACCGGAGCAAGATCTCGCTTTCCCCCAGCATTACCCCATTTGTATTGTTTTTCGTCATCTCTTGGAGGGTTCAGCACTTCTTCTTGGTCGAGGTGAGTATTTTCACAGGCTCCTTTCCCCATGGCAGTCAAGAAAGTGTCGGGTCTCACTGATCACATCCACCCGTCCTGTCCTGATGCCACAACTGCCAGAGCTCGCTGTGATAGCAAGGAGAGGGTTGAGTGCTGGGGGGCCAGCAAAGCCCCCTAGGTGTGAGGAGTTGTGGGGACCTGGGAGGGATATGGGGAAAACGTGGGTGGGGAGAGGGCTTGTGGTCTGTTGGAGGGAAAGGGAGAAGGAGGAGGCAAAAGGGAGAAGGAGGAGGCAAAAGGGAGAAGGAGGAGGCAAAAGGGAGAAGGAGGAGGCAAAAGGGAGAAGGAGGAGGCAAAAGGGAGAAAGAAATGGAGCAAGAAAAAGAGAAAAGAAAGAAAGAGACAGAGGTTTAAACTGACTTTAAATCCCAAAAGAAATTAAAAGAAAAATCAGCACTCAAAGCTCAAAGGGAGTTAAGTGTCTGGGACATGATGCCCTCCCCCAAGTGGCTTCAGCCCAGCAAGCAAGAAGGAAGCTGAATTTGAGAAAAAAACTGGAGTACACATGTAAATATGTCAGCAGCTGGCCTTGCTGACATTCTTGGTTCCCAAACACCCATTATGCCAGTTCCCCCTGCAATCTTTTCTGAGCAAAGGATGTGCTGTCCGCTGTTCAAACAAAGCAACTCTTGTGCCATGTACTTTGTCACTGCTGGTGGAAAACAATCAAGAAGCAAGGATTTTGCCACACCTGGCCGACAGGTTTGCTGTAGCAAAAAAGTTCTAGCAATAAGCTCTTGAGGAGGAGAAAGGATTTGGTTTCGAGAGAATACAGCAGCACGCAGGGAAAAATTGCAGAAGGAAAATTCAGTGCTAGGAGTCATGCTGGGAAATAGAGTTTTGGAAGAAGTTTTAGGATTCAATTTGGCAGGGGGGAATAAAAAGTGGTAATAAGGGTGGGCTGCAGGTACCCCAAACTCCATAGGACAAAGCCTGGCTCAGCTTCAAAGTTGGCTGGCGTGAGCTAAAACCACCCAAACCCAACTGAGCACTGCTTTGAAAACCAAAAATGTCAGTTTCTGAGACCAAAAAGTAAACCGATAGTAAACCACGATTTTGTTTCTACATTCCAAGAGAAGAAATTCTCATCTTCTTTTGGTTAGGCTTCCATTTTGTAACAATTGTAAAATTAACCAAAATTCCCTTGAAAAAAGCACACAGGGTTTTGCACCCTGCAGGCTCAAAGCAGCCTGAGCTTGTACCCAGGTTTTATCCCTCTTCCCCCCAGTCTGCTTTTTTACTGCAGCTCCCCCCAGATTATTAATTCTACTGATTAATACTATTTTTTCACCTTTATTCTTCTTTTCATTCCCTCCCAGAAAAAGCACAAAGAAAGCAGCCAGCTGCCTTAGCTAGAAGAGAGACCGGGAAAGCCCTCCCAAAGAAACAAACAGAACAAACAAACAAACAAACAAAACAAAACAAAAAAACAGATGGAAATGTTTAAAAACAGATTAAAAAAAACCATAGGAGTTCTAAATATCTGCAAGAAAATTCACACAGCCCTGGAGGCAACAGAAGCTTCAACAAAGCCAGCTGAAAAGGAACAATTTGGGCAACGTGGGTTTTTTTTTTGGCTCTTCTCACAGAAACACACGAGTGGCATGTGAGCTCACTGGGTGTGCAGTTTTGGCATTAAAAAAGAGAGAGAACGAGAGGAGAATGAGAAAAAAACAGCGCAAACGCGAAAAGAAAGGCGAGAAAGAGACAACGAGGGTGGAAAAACGGGAGAGGGCAAAGGAACAAAAAAAATCTTAAGGAAAAAAAGAAAGAAAGAAGATGGAAACCCGCCCTGGGTGGCTACTCTTTCCCTCCCCATTTCAGCCCCTAGCCGAGCGTTGCTTGCTCAGATGGCCCCAAATTTTTCTGCTCAGATGTGGACTTACCCTAACAGCAGCCTCTCTGCTCCTTGTGGCTTATGTCATCCTGTTCGTTGAGCAGGGTTGTGTAGCAGCGAGGGAGGAGCAGCACTCAGCCTGTCAAGGTGTGTTGCAGCAGCAGCGTCACGTAACAGCGAGGGAGGGGCAGCACTCAGCCTGCAAAGGGCTGTTGGAGCAGGAACGCCTTCAGAAATAGTCCTCTTTTGACCAATAAGGCTAAAGAAGTCAAAACCTCCCTGGTTAGCGCTTGAACTTCTGTTTTAAAAGTTTTCCTTTTGACAAAAGAGGAAGGATAGCAACCTTCTGGGTTTTTTTATTGAAGAAACCCAGTGGGAGGAATTTAAGGCCCTCGTGGGGGAGTAATGCTGCATGTACTTATACAATACAATGTTATTTTGTCTGTGCTGGCTTGCAAAGGCTTGCACGCAAAGCAGGGGCTGTGGTAACGAGGCTTTGACTCACCTCTTCCTGGGGCAAAACTCAAGTTTCTGAGGGTGACTGAGGTCTGGTTGGCTGCCCAAAATAACCTTTTGTCCCCTCAAAACAGGATTATCTTTTTTTTTTCTTTTCTTTTCTTTTTTTTTTTTTCTCACTTGTGGGTGCAGAGGGCAAAGGGGAAATGGGGCGAGGACGACTCCCAGGAGATCAAAATGATTTTCCCCCTTGGGATGTGCAAACACATGGTTGGAGGCTCAGAAAGGGGAGCCTGTCTCCATCTGTTGTGGGTTTACATGGCAGGGTTTCGGCAGCAGGACTCCACGTCCCAAAGGGCACCAAGACCTATACGATGCAGCCGAGTCTCTGCACATTTGGGGGACCTGAAGGACCCTGCCAGGAGCACGAGGGATGGAGCCGATGGGGAAAAATGCTTTGGGGGGGGGGAGGGAGGATGAAATCATCCGGGCAGCAGAGTTAAATGGCCGTGACTTGCACAGTACTGAGCAAGATAACCACAACCTTTTTGAGGAAACTCAGTGATAAGGAGGCGGAGCAAGCGGCTGTGTGCATTTGTGTGCCCTTGGCTGCCTTCCCTTCAGATAATCAGAGAATCATTAAGGTGGGAAGAGACCCCCAAGATGGAGGCCCACCCGTCCCCCTACCACCAATGTCACCACTAAACCATGTCCCCAAGCACCACATCCAACCTTTCCTTGAACACCCCCAGGGACGGTGACTCCACCACTTCCCTGGGGAACCCATCCCAATGCCTGACCGCTCTTTCTGAGATGAAATGTCTCCTCATTTCCAACCTGAACATCATTGGAGTCATTGGAGTCCTGCACCCTACTTGAAAAAAGCACACACATTGGTGGGTTTTGCACCCTGCAGGCTCAAAGCAGCCTGAGCTTGTACCCAGGTTTTATCCCTCTCCCCCCGCTCCCAGTCAACTTTTTTACTGCAGCTCCCCCCAGATTATTAATCCTGTTTATTATTATTTTTTTTTGCTTCATTTCACCTTTATTCTTCTTTTCATTCCCTTCCAGAAAAAAACACAAAGAAAGAAGCCAGCTGCCTTAGCTAGAAGAGAGACTGGGAAATCCCTCCCAAAAAAAAAAAAAAAAAAAAAAAAAAAACCAGCAAAAACAGATGGAAATGTTTAATAGAAGCTAAAACCCTCCTTAGGAGTTCTAAACTTCTGTGAGAAGATTCACACAGCCCTTGTGGTAGCACAAGCTTCAACAAAGACAGCTGAAAAGGACCAATTTGGGCAATGTGGGGTTTTTTTTGGCTCTTCTCGGGATATTCTTGCGTGTGGGCAATGAAAGGAAGGAAGGAAAGAAGGAAGGATGGGGAGAAGGAAGCTTGCAAACGGCCAGAGCTTGAACGATTTCGCTGCTGGGGCTGCTCTGCCCACAGCAAGAATCAGCCCCAACGCCAGTGAATGGAAGTGAAAGCTTGGTGAAACGCACCCAGGACCCTGGGGGAAAGGAGATCTGGAGGGACCCGAGTCCCACCAGCCAACATCTGCTCTAAATGAGGCCAATTTCCCAAGGGTTTGAGTCTGTCCCCCCTGCTCTTGAGGACCCCCACCGCCTCCCAGAGCACCTGGAGGTGACGGCCTCACTTCCGAGCCCAATCTCTGTACCCAGCTTCCAACGGGAGCAAAGCCCACCGCCAGGACTCCTTCCCCACTGGGACCCACTGGTGCAACTGGGAAGCCGCAGCCCAGCTTCTCCCCGTCCCCTCCAAGCTCCTGGAGGCTTTGCTCCAGCCAAAGATGCCCCATGGCAAGCGGCGGGACCCATGATAAGGGGTTCCTGGGGTGGGAGATGCAACCAGAAGTTTGCAGCCATTGGGGTTTTGCCTGTTTTGGGGGGGGGGGGGGGGGGGCGGTTGTGGAGGTAGCAAAGCAGCCATCAAGTTCTGCTCAAACAGGGATCTATTTAATTTTATTTTATTGTTATGTTATGTCATGTTATGTTATGTTATATTGTTATACTAATTTTTCATATTATTTCATTTCATTTTATATTATTTCATTATTTCATTTCATTTCATTTCATTTCATTTCATTTCGTTTTGTTTCATTTCATTTCGTTTCGTTTCATTTTGTTTTAATTTTATTTTACAAGAAAGTACTTTCTGAACAAAACCACGGACTCTTTCAGCTCCCTCCGCATGCCCATGGTGGCACGGAGTCCTTCTGAAGCTGAGTGGGCTGGGCTACCTGGTGCTGCTGGTGCTGGTGGCAGTGCTTAGCGTGCAGGGTGAGTAAAACCCGCTCGTAAACACATTTAAAACCAAGCAAGCACAAGGGAAATTGTTCTTTGGTTGTTTTTTTTTCCCGAAAGGGGGGTCAGGGTTTTATCCCAGTGACCATCTCCATTGGATAGGGACACCCTCAATCAAACACCCTCAATCTCACCCCAAAATTTTGCCTCCAAGTTTTTCAGAAGGCACCGATGCCTCCGAGTGCTCCGCAGAACAAGAGCGAGGCCGGGGGAAGGAGCAGGATGGAGGCGTGCGTGATTCCCTCCCTGCTGCGCTACGTCTGCCGCTGGAACGGCTCCGCAGGTAACCCCTTCCCCGGGGGGGTCCCCGGGGTGGGATGGGTGCCCCCGGGGGGCTGTGAGCCTGGCTTGGTGTCGATGAGCATGGCGAGGAAGAGCTCGTTTTGCTGATCATCTCCAGCCTCTGTGGGCCTCCTGGAGGAGAAGACACCTCTCCGCCTTCTCCGAGCTTGCCCCACCATGGTCCTCCTTGCGGTGGATGGGTGGGAAAAGTGGGCAGGAAAAATTTGGGAGGGGAGAGAGCCCCCCCCCCCCCCCCCCGTGCCTCTTGGTTCAGTTGAGTGAGACGTCAAGCACTTTTTGGGGTGTCTCACAGCTCCGTCTCCTCTCCAGGCCACGGGGGCTGCAAGCTGTGCCCCCAGTCTTGGCAGCTTTTTGGGGTCCAGTGCTACCAGGTTCCCAAATCGAGTGGGACTTGGATGCAAGGCAAAAAAGACTGCGAAAGTCGGGGGTCCCATCTGGCCGTGCTCCGAAACACCGCCGATATGGTAAGTGCAGAGTGGAGAAGGCTTGAAAAGGACCCAAAAGTCCTTGGTTTTGGTGGGTAGAGGGGCAAAAACTGCCCCAGAGCTCCAAGCCACCTCGTGCTAAGGGGTGGGAATGGGGCTGAATTGCCACCTAAAGGGCTTTGGAGGCCTCTTCCCACCTTTGGCACTGGAGGAAGGAGGGACACGGAGCTCAGAGGGAGCCTTTGGTGTCTCAGGCTCTGAATTTAAGCTCTTTCCACCCACTGAGCTGCCTTCAGAGCAGGCAGCGGGGCAGCACCCAAGGCACGGGTGGTGTTTAGGGCCCGTCTCTCTGAGGATGAACCAAATGGGTTCAAAAAGCCGGCTTTGTACCCCAACGAGCCTCTTGCTGAAGGCCTTTGGAAGCCACCGTTCCTCTCCCATTTCCCAGGAGCACTTAGATGAGATTATCCACCAGGACAAGCTAACGGTGTGGATAGGATTAAAGGCATCCAACTACAGATGGAAATGGGTGGACAACTCCTCCTTCGACGCCACCACGTGAGTACAGCTGGAACCCGCAGCATGCGGAACAGCTTTGCTCCATTTCAGCCCCAAGATCTCCAATATTTGGTGTCCGCAACAGCCTTGTAATCCCCCGGCAAGGCTTTTTGTAGCTCAAAGGTTGGCTGTACGGAGGACTCTAACCCAACATCTCATCACACCTATGCAGCCAACGTGGTTTCAATGCCCTGGGCATGCTCCACTGGAGGAAGGAGCCACATGTTAGTGCAAGCACAGCAATGTGCACGCGCATCTGGGCAAGCCCGCAGCAAGAAGCCACCTGGAGCCCAGTGAGGCAGGCTGGGGGAGAAGCTCCCATTGCCCCCTACCCCAAGAGGAAAAGGAGCTGCTTTTGGGTGCTGATGGTTTTGGTTTGCAGGTTCAGTTCCCTTCGGAATGTGGAGAACAGCTGCGCGACCTTCATAGACAAGAAGCTGGATTACGATGGCTGTGAAAGCGACCACAAGTGGGTTTGCCAGAAAGAAGCTTTCCATCTCCTTTCAAAGACTGCAGGAGACGGAGAGCTGTGCGATGCCCGCCCCGAAAAGCCCAGCCTGCAGGATGCTTGCTGCTAATATTTGGGGTGAAGCCAACCCTCCTCGTTACGGCTCTGTGAGGAATTTCAGGGTTTGAACCCAACCAAGCACAGCCGAGAGTATCAGTGTAGGCTCTGGTGTAATTAGCTTCCAATTTCACAGAATCACAGAATCACAGATTTATTTTTTGTAATTAAAGGAAAATATTTTTTATTAAAAAATCCATCCAAATATGTACATCCAGACTGTATCTGTTCTAATCTTACCTTGTCCTCCTTCCAATAGGAAGTGTATAGTAAAAAAATAGCATAACTCCAATGCATATCAGATTTGCAGGTTTATGGTCTGTTATTATAAACATGCCTTTTGCAAGTGTAGAAAAATATAAAAGAATTTTCTGCTGTACAATCAGAGAGAGAAACAGGAGTGTTGCTGACAAGTCGAATCATAGAATAGAATCACAGAATATCCCGAGTTGGAAGGGACCCACAAGGATCATCAAGTGATAAGAGAATCATAGAATAGAATCATAGAATATCCCTTACTCTCCAGGCCCCACACAGGTCTACCCAAAAATTCAGACCATATGACTAAGTGCACAGTCCAAGCGCCTCTTAAACTTCAACAGGCTTGGTGCAGTGACTGCTTTCCTGGGGAGCCTGTTCCAGTGTGTGACAACCCTCTTGGTGAAGAACCTCTTCCTGATGTCCAGCCTAAGCTTCCCCTGCCTCAGCTTGACACCGTTCCCGCGGGTCATATCGCTGGTCACAACAGAGAACAGATCAGCGCCTGCCCCTCCAATCCGCCTCCTGAGAAAGCTGTAGACCATGATGAGGTCTCCCCTCAGCCTCTTTTCCAGGCTGAACAGGCCAAGTGACCTCAGCGCTCTTCATCCGTCTTCCCCTCTAGGCCCTTCACCATCTTTGTGGCCCTCCTCTGGACACTCTCCAACAGTTTAATGTCCTTTTTGTACTGCGGTGCCCAGAGCTGCACACAGTGCTCGAGGTGGGGCCGCACCAGCGCAGAGTACAGCGGGACAATCACTTCCCTCGACCGACCAGTGATGCGGTGCTTGATGCACCCCAGGGTATGGTTGCCCCTCCTGGCTGCCAGGGCACCCTGCTGGCACATGTTCAGCTTGCTATCAACAAAAACACCCAGATCCCTCTCTCCGGGGCTGCTCTCCAGCGTCTCGTCACTGGAGAGTACAAAAGATTGACTAAGCCTGCAAGAATCTGAGCAGTAAGGAAACTCAGCAATACTGTTGCGGTAAAAAGCAGATTTAAGTAAGTTTGTACCAGTTTTTGTGCTTGTTTTCCTTGTGGTACTGTCACGAGCTTTATGTTCATGGGATCTTTTATTCAGGGTAAATCTTCTGCCTCCACTCGACGTAGTTGTTGGGTCTGCTGCAGATCCAGTATTTCTCCGTGTGGCAGAGGCCTGAGCTGATCTTCTCCTGGTTTAGGTACGCACAAGGGCCACCTCCCCGCACCGCAAACCTGCAACGCAGACACTCAAGAGTGAGCAGAAAGGGAGGAAAGTAGGAAAATTATCCTAAAACCTGGAAGAAAAGCTGGGATTTCCTCGCCTGGGAAGGTCAGAATGGGCAGTGTTCAATATTTAATAGGGGTTCAGAGCGCAGCATCCTTGGTCCGCCCCAAGCCTCCCGTGGTAAACCAGGGCTGCGGTGGCAGGAGAAGGTCCCTGTCCCAAAAGAGGTCATCCCAGACCCTATAAGAACTCCTGCCCTAATTGCCAACCCAAAGCACCCAACCCCAACAGGCAGAGGGACTGACCCATTGTTGAAGGCTGTGCCGTTGCTCCACCTCCACTGGCCGTCGCCTTCCTCGTGCAGCCCGAACCAGCGGTTTCCTTGGCCCTTGTAGTGCTTGATGAAAGCCTTTAGAGGGGAAAAAAAAAGGGTTTTAGGTGATCCTGTCTTCCCAAAACACAACTCAGCCAGGTTCCACCTCCAGCCTACAGAGCACCTTGCAATAGGAAGGTGATTTCATTTGAGAGATGTGAATATTCTACAATTTCAAGTAAAAAGGAAGCTCCTTGAGGGCAAAGCTCAGGACAGCACCCAGCTGGATGCAGGGAGGGAGTTTTGGAGAAAATAAGGTGATATTGCTCATCCCCCAGCCCGGGCTGGTGCTTTCCCCAGGGCATCTTCTCCTGGCTTTGTCAGTGGGTGAAATTTGGGGGAAAATGGGTTTTTGGTCTGGTCCCACACATTTTCCACACCAGAGCCGGCACTGGGGCTCGTGCCCAGTTCTCACCAGTTCCTCCAGGCTGTCTATGGAGGTCAGGGAGGCTTCCAAGGCCTTGCAATTTTCCAAGCTGGTGTTCCAGTTGCTTTTATTTTCTGAGAAATAGTAGCACTTGCCTTGGAAGCCGATCCACATGTCTGGGCACACGTGGGAGAATTGGGGATGTGATGAGCGAGACTGCAGCTGCACAACTGCAAAAGGAGAAAAACAAGCAGGTGAGATGCATGGACAGCCACAATAAAAAAAAAATGCATTTTTTTAATTATATGTATTCCCCTCCAGCAAATGTAGGGGGGTTGGGATGCGCCAAGATGGGGCACCCCCTTGGAAAGGTTGAGTAGAGCCTGGTTTAGGGGACAAAAGGGGGTGCCCCATGAAGCAGGCTAAGTGCTATGCTTGGGGGGCTTCTCATCCTGCTGGGAAAGCCCTGGAATTCCCCACTCCATCCCCAGAACAGGTCCCTGGCCCATCTCCCTGCCATGGGGATGCTCCGGTGGGACTCACCAATCAAGGCCACCAGCAGAACGATGACAAGGACACTCAGCACCACACACAGTGGAGCGAGGAACCTTTGTACATGATGGCATTTCCTTCCCATCCCATGGGGGCTGGAGTCTGGTGGAGAAGAGAGCAGGAGATGTGGGCTGGGTCTTTCCACTCCCCCCATTTGCCCTCTTTCTGCTGATTCCAAGGTTGATCCTATAGCCCTCCCCCTTGGGATAGGAGCTCCCTTTGTTGGTTCCTCGTGGCAAGAGTAGGTTTTGTCAAGGCTTCGAGCTGATGCGTGGCCTCTGAAGGCACCTGCACTTGTTTGAGGTCCTCCAGATGGATTTAGAGGTGGCTACATGGTAAAATTCAGAGCCTGTCCTCACCCACCCAAAAACCCTGACCGGTGCCCATCCCACCAGTGCCCCACCGGAGCCAGATCTCACTTTCCCCCAGCATTACCGCATTTGTATCGTTTTTCCTCATCTCTTGGAGGGTTCAGCACTTCTTCTTGGTCGGGGTGAGTATTTTCACAGGCTCCTTTCCCCATAGTAGTCAAGGAAGTGTCGGGTCTCACTGATCACATCCACCCATCCTGTCGTGATGCCACAACTGCCGGAGCACGCTGTGATAGCAAGGAGAGGGTTGAGTGCTGGGGGGCCAGCAAAGCCCCCCTGGTGTGGGGAGTTCTGGTGACCTGGGGGGATATGGGGAAAACGTGGGTGGGGAGAGGGCTTGTGGTCTGTTGGAGGGAAAGGGAGAAGGAAAGAGGGAAGGTAGGGGAGAAGGAGAAAGGAAGGAAAGGAAGGAAAGGAAGGAAAGGAAGGAAAGGAAGGAAAGGAAGGAAAGGAAGGAAAGGAAGGAAAGGAAGGACAAGATTAAGAAAGAAAGAGAACGAAAAGAGAGAAAGAAATGC
Source organism: Anser brachyrhynchus (assembly GCF_964034855.1). Lineage (NCBI taxonomy): Eukaryota > Metazoa > Chordata > Aves > Anseriformes > Anatidae > Anser > Anser brachyrhynchus. Next base: position 84,507 of record NC_137723.1, on the reverse strand, counting down.
AGCAAGAAAAAGAGAAAAGAAAGAAAAAGACAGAAGTTTAAACTGACTTTAAATCCCAAAAGAAATTAAAAGAAAAATACTGCCTATCAGCACTCAAAGCTCAAAGGGAGTTAAGTGTCTGGGACATGATGCCCTCCCCCAAGTGGCTTCAGCCCAGCAAGCAAGAGGGAAGCTGAATTTGAGAAAAAAACTGGTATACACATGTAAATATGTCAGCAGCTGGCCTTGCTGACATTCTTGGTTCCCAAACACCCATTATGCCCATGGCCGGCAAGGAAATATCAGGTCTCAGTGATCACATCTACACATCGTGTCCTGATGCCGCAACTGCCAGAGGACGCTGTGATAGCACAGAGAGGGTTGAGTGTTGGGGGGCCAGCAAAGCCCCCTAGGCGTGAGGAGTTGTGGGGATCTGGAGGAGACGTGGGGAAAACGTGGGTGGGGAGAGGGCTTGTGGTCTGCTGCAGGGGAATGGAGAAAGGGTGAAAGGATGGGAGAAAGGGAGAAAGAAAGGCAGAAAGGGAGAAAGAGAAGGAAAAGAAAAAGATGAAGAAAGAAAGAGAAGGAAAAAAGAGAAAGAAAAGGAGAAAGGGAAAGAGAAAAGAGAAAGACAGAAGTTTAAACTGACTTTAAATACTAAAAGAAATCTAAAAAAGGAGTTGAGCTCTCTGGGCCATGACGCCCTCCCCTAAGTGACGTCAACCCACCAAACAAGCGGGAAACTGAATTTGAAAAAAAACAGAGGAGGAAATAAGCCAGCAGGTGGTGTTGCGGACATTATTCGTTAATAGCAGTTAACACCCCATATCTCAGTTCCCCTGATCTTTTCTGGGCAAAGAGCTGTTCAAACAAGGCAGCAATTGCGCCATGTTGGAAAATAATCAACAAGGAAGGACTCTGCCCCACCTGGATGATGGATTTATTGTTAAACCAAACATCTAGGAGTAAGCTCTTAAGGAGAAAGGTTTTGGTTTTGAGTGAATAGAGCAGCACGCAGGGAAAAATTGCAGGAGGAACATTCAGTGCTGGGGGTCATGCTGGGAAATAGAGTTTTGGAAGACGTTTTAGGATTCAATTTGGCAGGGGGGAATAAAAAGTGGTAATAAGGGTGGGCTGCAGGTACCCCAAACTCTGTAGGGCAAAGCCTGGCTCAGCTTCAAAGTTGGCTGGCGTGAGCTAAAACTACCCAAACCCAACTGAGCACTTCTTTGGTAACCAAAAATGTCAGTTTCTGAGACCAAAAAGTAAACCGATAGCCCCACGATTTTGTTTCTACATTCCAAGAGAAGAAATTCTCATCTTCTTTTGGTTAGGCTTCCATTCTGTAACAATTGTAAAATAAACCAAAATTCCCTTGAAAAAAGTAAACAGGGTTTTGCACCCTGCAGGCTCAAAGCAGCCTGAGCTTGTACCCAGGTTTTATCCCTCTCCCCACAGTCTGTTTTTTTTTACTGCAGCTCCCCCCAGATGATTAATCCTACTGTTTATTATTATTATTATTATTTGCTTCATTTCACCTTTATTCTTCTTTTCATTCCCTCCCAGGAAAAACACAAAGAAAGCAGCCAGCTGCCTTAGCTAGAAGAGAGACCAGGAAAGCCCTCCCAAAGAAACAAACAGGAAAAAAAAAAAAACAGATAGAAATTTTTAAAAACAGCTTAAAAAAGCTAGGAGTTCTAAACATCTGCAAGAAAATTCACATGGCCCTGGAGGCAGCAGAAGCTTCAACAAAGACAGCTGAAAAGGAACAATTTGGGCAATGTAGGTTTTTTTTTTTGGCTCTTCTCACAGAAGCACACGAGTGGCATGCAAGCTCACTGGATGCGCAGTTTTGGCATTAAGAAAGGGAGAGAATGAGAGGAGAATGAGAAAAAAACAGCGCAAACGCGAAAAGAAAGGTGAGAAAGAGACAACGAGGGTGGAAAAACGGGAGAGGGCAAAGGAATAAAAGAAGTCTTAAAGGAAAAAAAGAAAGAAGATGGAAACCCGCCCTGACTTGCTGCTCCTTCCCTCCCCATCTCAGCCCCTAGCCGAGCGTTGCTTGCTCAGCTGGACCCAAATTTTTCTGCTCAGACGTGGACTTACCCTAAGAGCAGTGTGTCTAGTCCTGGTGTCTTAGGTCTTCTTGCTTCTGCTCCAGTTGAATGAATGAGAGGAGTAGACACTGCTCGTGCAGGGCTGTCACCTAAGAGCAAGGGGAGGGGTATCGCTCAGCCTATGATCCTGCAGAAGAGAAGTATTGGTAGGAATGCCTCTCTTGACCGACAAGGCAAAATGACTCAAAACCTCACTGGCTGCCACTTGAACATATGTTATAAATGTTTTCCTGTTAACAAAAGAGGAAGGAAAGCAACCTTCTGTTACTTTTATTGAAGAAACACAGTGGGAGGATTTTAAGGCCCCCGGGGGTAGTAATGCTGCATGTACTGCAGTAACACTGAAAGCACCAATACCACGTTTTTTTGTTTACATGGTGAGGTTTCAGTAGCACGACTCCATGTCCCAAAGGGCATCGAGACCCATACGATGCAGCCAAGTCTCTGCACATTTGAGGGACCTGAAGGACCCTGCCAGGAGCACGAGGGATGGAGCCGATGGGGAAAAGTGTGCTGGGGGAGGGAGGATGAAATCATCTGGGCAGCAAAGAGCTAAATGGGCGTGATTTGCACAGCACTGAGCAAGAAAACCCCAACATTTTGAGGAAACTCAGTGGAAAGGAGGCAGAACAAGCGGCCACGTGCATTTGTGCGCCCTTGGCTGCTTTCCCTTCAGATAATCAGAGAATCATTAAGGTGGGAAAAGACCCCCAAGATGGAGGCCCACCCATCCTCCTACCACCAATGTCACCACTAAACCATGTCCCCAAGCACCATGTCCAACCTTTCCTTGAACACCCCCAGGGACGGTGACTCCACCACCTCCCTGGGGAACCCGTCCCAATGCCTGACCGCTCTTTCTGAGATGAAATGTCTCCTCATTTCCAACCTGAACATCATTGGAGTCATTGGAGTCCTGCACCCTACTTGAAAAAAGCACACACATTGGTGGGTTTTGCACCCTGCAGGCTCAAAGCAGCCTGAGCTTGTACCCAGGTTTTATCCCTCTCCCCCCGCTCCCAGTCAACTTTTTTACTGCAGCTCCCCCCAGATTATTAATCCTGTTTATTATTATATTTTTTGCTTCATTTCACCTTTATTCTTCTTTTCATTCCCTCCCAGAAAAAAGCACAAAGAAAGAAGCCAGCTGCCTTAGCTAGAAGAGACACTGGGAAAGCCCTCCCCCCCAAAAAAACCCACCACAAAATCAGCAAAACCAGATGGAAATGTTTACAAGCGGCTAAAACCCTCCTTAGCAGTTCTAAACATCTGCAAGAAGATTCACACAGCCCTTGTGGTAGCACAAGCTTCAATAAAGACAGCTGAAAAGGACCAATTTGGGCAATGTGGGGTTTTTTGGCTCTTCTCACAGACACACGAGTGGTGTGCAAGCTCACGAGGTGCAGTTTTGGCATTAAAAAAAGAGAGAGAACAAGAGGAGAATGAGAAAAAAGCGTGCAAATGTGAAAAGAAAAACGAGAAAGAGACAAAGAGGTTGGAAAAGCAGGAGAGGGCAAAGGAACAACAGCAACAACAACAACAAAAAACTTAAAGAAGAAAATGAAAGAGAAAAGATGGGAAACCCGCCCTGTCTGGCTGCTCCTTCCCTTCCCATTTCAGCCCCTAGCCCCGTGTTGCTTGCTCAGCCAGCCCCAAATTTTGCTGCTCGGACGTGGACTTACCCTAAGAGCAGTGTTTCGAGTGCTGGTGTGTTTTGTCTTCTTGATTGCGCAGAGATTTAATGAGTCGGAGGGAAGCACAGCAGCCCAGATCACATGGTCCCATGTGTCAGTTATCACCTTTAACCAATCCCTGCCACGACTGCACAGATGAACGCCCTCACGACAGGTATGGAAATAAATAAAAATAAACTCAAATAACTCAAAAGCTCACTGCTCGCCGCTTGGAGTTCTCTTAATGATGTTATCCTGGTGCCAAATGAGGAAGAGGAGCAAATCTGTGTTACTTTTGTTGAAGAAACCCAGCTCACGGGAAGATTTTTAACCCCCCTTGAGGCGGGGGCAGAGGGAGGGAGATATAATGGTGAAAGCTCCGGATGCAGCATTTTTTTCTCAGCTGGATTCATGAAAACTTCCTGCAAAGGGGGGCCGCGGAAATGTGGCTTTAACTCCCCTCTTCTTGGGGCAAAACTCACGTTTTTGAGGCTCTTTGAGGTCTGGTTGGCTGTTGGGTGCTTATCCTTTAGGGTGCATATCCAAATAGCCATTTTTCCCCTCAATACAGGATTATCAATTTTTTTTTTTATTTTCCTTGGGGGTGCAGAGGGCAGAGGGAGATGGGGAGACAACAACTGCTAGTTGGTCAAGATGGTTTTTCACAGTGTGAAAAGCCAATCTGTAGCTCGCTGTAGCAACAGGAAAAAGAAACAACAGGTTTTTTTTGATTGTTTCTTTGTTTATTTTTTTGTTTTTTTGTTTTTTTTTGTAAAAAAATCCTGGAAGAACACAGCAGGAAAGCTGTGCACAGGCAGGGGTTGAGCAAAGGCTTCTGCCAGCACCTGGCAGAGCAGTGAAGACAGGATTAAATGCTGGTGTTAATAAACAAAAAAAAAAGTAATTAAAAAATAAACACTTTCTTAGCTGCTTTCTAGCAGGTGTGCCTTTCTTACTGGAATCAGAATGAAGAAGCGCCCTGAGCACATCAAGGGGATTTGTCGGGGCCCACACAAGGATGGGGTGAAACAATAAAAGATACAAAAGGGTGGGCCGTGAGCCTGGAGGAGGCAGGAGGATCTTGTGCCCCTCCCCTGGGCACCAGGCGAGGGTGCTGGTGACCCCAAAAGCTTTCAGGGGCATTGAACGGCCGAGAGCTGTGGCAGGAAGCTCCGGCCCCGCCGCTGGTTCGCACTTCACCAGTGCAGCTCTGAGCGTTTTGGTTTCCTGTCCTCCGGACCCCGTCGCGTCCCCTCCGCCTGCCGCGTGTCCTCCCGACTCCTCCACGCCATGGAGGATGAGGATGGCTACATGGCCTTGGACAGGCGATGCAAGCGGGGTGCTGCGGAGAGGCCGGGACCCCTCCGGGACGCAGGTAGCGGGGTCCGGTCCTCCGTCCCCACCACGGGCTTGTGGTGGCGAGAGGATACCCCGGGTGGCGATTGCTTGGCAGGGGAAGAACCGGGGTGGCGCAGCTCTTGGGGTCGCAGAGAGTCGTTCAAGCTGGGGAAACTGAGAGGGGGCTTTGGGGGGACGCTTCCCTGTGATTTTTGGACAGCCCCCGGCACCCAGATGCTGGCTGCTGGTGCCCCCGTTTCGCTCCCATCCTGCTGCCGTCGGGCTCGGCTGCATCCTCCAAAACCCTTTTGCCCTGAAGAAGAGGAGCAGAGGGACTTTGGGCACCCCCAAGGACAGGGGATTGGGGGGACAGATGCTCTCGGCCCCCCCACTTCTCCTTTTGTGTCCCTTCCCCTGACTGCAGGACCTGCCACGAAAGACCTCGAGACAGGGGGGTCAGCACCAGGCTGGGTTCGATCACACCATTCCCCCCCCTCTCTGGGATGGGGGAGAGAATCAGAAAAATGAAGCCTGCGGGTTGAGATAGAGACAGTTTATTAGGACAGAAAAGAAAGGAAAAGAATAATAATGGTAACAGCACTACTACTAATAATGTGTACAAAACAAGTGACCCTCTCAGCGTTCAGTGTCTGAGCAGGACAGGCGACGAACTCATGCTGTGCACACGTCCTTGGGCTAAGCTCGGTATCGTGGAACAAAAATGGTTTTTGCACCGGAATTGGGAACATGAGCAAGCAGAGGAGATGGCAGAGAGGTGGTTCCATTGCTCCGTGAGGGCTGGAGATGGATGAAGTGTGAGAAAGGAGAGAGAAAGGAAGCATTTGGGGGACCTCTGCTGTATGGTACCCCCTTGCACGGCAAAGTGCTCGGCAGTACACCCCCATTTTCTAGAACCATAACGTTGCTGTTTGGTATCCACTGGTGTAACTGGGAAACCGCAGCCCGGCTTCTCCCCATCCCCTCCAAGCTCCTGGAGGCTTTGCTCCAGCCAAAGCTTCCCCATGTTGAGCAGCGGGACCCATGCAAGGAGGGTCCTGGGGTGGGAAATGCAAAGAGAAGGTTGCGATCGTTGGGTTTTCACTTGGTTTTTTGTTTTTTGTGGAGGTAGCAAAGCAGCTGTCAAGTTCTGCTCAAACAGAGGGGCTCTATTTTATTTTATTATTTCATTATATTTCGTTATATTTTATTATATTTTACTATATCATATTTATTTATTAATTTATTTATTTTATTGATCTATTTAATATTATTTCATTTCATTTCATTTCACTGTATTTAAATTTTAATTTACAAAGAAAGTACTTTCCAAACAAAACCACGGACTCTTTCAGCTCCCGCCGCGTGCCCACGGTGCAACGGAGTCCTCCTGAAGCTGAGTGGATTGAGCCACGTGGTGCTGCTGGTGCTGCTGGCAGTGCTCAGCGTGCAGGGTGAGTAAAACCCAAGCGAGCACAAGCGAAATTGTTCTTTTTTTTTTTTTTTTTCCCCAAGGGGAGGTCAGGGTTTTATCCCAGCAACCATCTCCATTTGGACGGGGACAATTTTGCCCCATGCGGATGCCACGGGACGCATCCAACAAGTGTAAATCCCCTCTGAAATCGAACCAACAAACAAAAACCACAAAAAAAAGGCTTTTAAAACAAGGGTGGAGGACACAAGCAACATTTTTATGCTATTGAAGAAGGTGGGTGCAATCATGACCAAAAAAGGAGGTTGCACAATAGCTCAGGGAACCCAACTCAGTCCTGCTCGGTTTTCACAGCGTTGCCACCAAACACCCTCAATCTCACCCCAAAATTTTGCCTCCAAGTTTTTCAGAAGGCACCGATGCCTCCGAGTGCTCCGCAGAACAAGAGCGAGGCCGGGGAAAGGAGCAGGACGGAGGCGTGCATGATTCCCTCCCTGCTGCGCTACGTCTGCCGCTGGAACGGCTCCGCAGGTAACCCCTTCCCCGGAGGGGTCCCCGGGGTGGGATGGGTGCCCCCGGGGGGCTGTGAGCCTGGCTTGGTGTCGATGAGCATGGCGAGGAAGAGCTCGTTTTGCTGATCATCTCCAGCCTCTGTGGGCCTCCTGGAGGAGAAGACACCTCTCCGCCTTCTCCGAGCTTGCCCCACCATGGTCCTCCTTGCGGTGGATGGGTGGGAAAAGTGGGCAGGAAAAATTTGGGAGGGGAGAGAGCCCCCCCCCCCCCCCCCCCGTGCCTCTTGGTTCAGTTGAGTGAGACCTCAAGCACTTTTTGGGGTGTCTCACAGCTCCGTCTCCTCTCCAGGCCACGGGGGCTGCAAGCTGTGCCCCCAGTCTTGGCAGCTTTTTGGGGTCCAGTGCTACCAGGTTCCCAAATCGAGTGGGACTTGGATGCAAGGCAAAAAAGACTGCGAAAGTCGGGGGTCCCATCTGGCCGTGCTCCGAAACACCGCCGATATGGTAAGTGCAGAGTGGAGAAGGCTTGAAAAGGACCCAAAAGTCCTTGGTTTTGGTGGGTAGAGGGGCAAAAACTGCCCCAGAGCTCCAAGCCACCTCGTGCTAAAGGGTGGGAATGGGGCTGAATTGCCACCTAAAGGGCTTTGGAGGCCTCTTCCCACCTTTGGCACTGGAGGAAGGAGGGACACGGAGCTCAGAGGGAGCCTTTGGTGTCTCAGGCTCTGAATTTAAGCTCTTTCCTCCCACTGAGCTGCCTTCAGAGCAGGCAGCGGGGCAGCACCCAAGGCACGGGTGGTGTTTAGGGCCCGTCTCTCTGAGGATGAACCAAATGGGTTCAAAAAGCCGGCTTTGTACCCCAACGAGCCTCTTGCTGAAGGCCTTTGGAAGCCACCGTTCCTCTCCCATTTCCCAGGAGCACTTAGATGAGATTATCCACCAGGACAAGCTAACGGTGTGGATAGGATTAAAGGCATCCAACTACAGATGGAAATGGGTGGACAACTCCTCCTTCGACGCCACCACGTGAGTACAGCTGGAACCCGCAGCATGCGGAACAGCTTTGCTCCATTTCAGCCCCAAGATCTCCAATAATTGGTGTCCGCAACAGCCTTGTAATCCCCCGGCAAGGCTTTTTGTAGCTCAAAGGTTGGCTGTACGGAGGACTCTAACCCAACATCTCATCACACCTATGCAGCCAACGTGGTTTCAATGCCCTGGGCATGCTCCACTGGAGGAAGGAGCCAGATGTTAGTGCAAGCACAGCAATGTGCACGCGCATCTGGGCAAGCCCGCAGCAAGAAGCCACCTGGAGCCCAGTGAGGCAGGCTGGGGGAGAAGCTCCCATTGCCCCCTACCCCAAGAGGAAAAGGAGCTGCTTTTGGGTGCTGATGGTTTTGGTTTGCAGGTTCAGTTCCCTTCGGAATGTGGAGAACAGCTGCGCGACCTTCATAGACAAGAAGCTGGATTACGATGGCTGTGAAAGCGACCACAAGTGGGTTTGCCAGAAAGAACCTTTCCATCTCCTTTCAAAGACTGCAGGAGACGGAGAGCTGTGCGATGCCCGCCCCGAAAAGCCCAGCCTGCAGGATGCTTGCTGCTAATATTTGGGGTGAAGCCAACCCTCCTCGTTACGGCTCTGTGAGGAATTTCAGGGTTTGAACCCAACCAAGCACAGCCGAGAGTATCAGTGTAGGCTCTGGTGTAATTAGCTTCCAATTTCACAGAATCACAGAATCACAGATTTATTTTTTGTAATTAAAGGAAAATATTTTTTATTAAAAAATCCATCCAAATATGTACATCCAGACTGTATCTGTTCTAATCTTACCTTGTCCTCCTTCCAATAGGAAGTGTATAGTAAAAAAATAGCATAACTCCAATGCATATCAGATTTGCAGGTTTATGGTCTGTTATTATAAACATGCCTTTTGCAAGTGTAGAAAAATATAAAAGAATTTTCTGCTGTACAATCAGAGAGAGAAACAGGAGTGTTGCTGACAAGTCGAATCATAGAATAGAATCACAGAATATCCCGAGTTGGAAGGGACCCACAAGGATCATCAAGTGATAAGAGAATCATAGAATAGAATCATAGAATATCCCTTACTCTCCAGGCCCCACACAGGTCTACCCAAAAATTCAGACCATATGACTAAGTGCACAGTCCAAGCGCCTCTTAAACTTCAACAGGCTTGGTGCAGTGACTGCTTTCCTGGGGAGCCTGTTCCAGTGTGTGACAACCCTCTTGGTGAAGAACCTCTTCCTGATGTCCAGCCTAAGCTTCCCCTGCCTCAGCTTGACACCGTTCCCGCGGGTCCTATCGCTGGTCACAACAGAGAACAGATCAGCGCCTGCCCCTCCAATCCGCCTCCTGAGAAAGCTGTAGACCATGATGAGGTCTCCCCTCAGCCTCTTTTCCAGGCTGAACAGGCCAAGTGACCTCAGCGCTCTTCATCCGTCTTCCCCTCTAGGCCCTTCACCATCTTTGTGGCCCTCCTCTGGACACTCTCCAACAGTTTCATGTCCTTTTTGTACTGCGGTGCCCAGAGCTGCACACAGTGCTCGAGGTGGGGCCGCACCAGCGCAGAGTACAGCGGGACAATCACTTCCCTCGACCAACCAGCGATGCGGTGCTTGATGCACCCCAGGGTATGGTTGCCCCTCCTGGCTGCCAGGGCACCCTGCTGGCACATGTTCAGCTTGCTATCAACAAAAACACCCAGATCCCTCTCTCCGGGGCTGCTCTCCAGCGTCTCGTCACTGGAGAGTACAAAAGATTGACTGAGCCTGCAAGAATCTGAGCAGTAAGGAAACTCAGCAATACTGTTGCGGTAAAAAGCAGATTTAAGTAAGTTTTTACCAATTTTTGTGCTTGTTTTCCTTGTGGTACTGTCACGAGCTTTATGTTCATGGGATCTTTTATTCAGGGTAAATCTTCTGCCTCCACTCGACGTAGTTGTTGGGTCGGCTGCAGATCCAGTATTTCTCCGTGTGGCAGAGGCCTGAGCTGATCTTCTCCTGGTTTAGGTACGCACAAGGGCCACCTCCCCGCACCGCAAACCTGCAACGCAGACACTCAAGAGTGAGCAGAAAGGGAGGAAAGTAGGAAAATTATCCTAAAACCTGGAAGAAAAGCTGGGATTTCCTCGCCTGGGAAGGTCAGAAGGGGCAGTGTTCAATATTTAATAGGGGTTCAGAGCGCAGCATCCTTGGTCCGCCCCAAGCCTCCTGTGGTAAACCAGGGCTGCGGTGGCAGGAGAAGGTCCCTGTCCCAAAAGAGGTCATCCCAGATCCTATAAGAACTCCTGCCCTAATTGCCAACCCAAAGCACCCAACCCCAACAGGCAGAGGGACTGACCCATTGTTGAAGGCTGTGCCGTTGCTCCACCTCCACTGGCCGTCGCCTTCCTCGTGCAGCCCGAACCAGCGGTTTCCTTGGCCCTTGTAGTGCTTGATGAAAGCCTTTAGAGGGGAAAAAAAAAGGGTTTTAGGTGATCCTGTCTTCCCAAAACACAACTCAGCCAGGTTCCACCTCCAGCCTACAGAGCACCTTGCAATAGGAAGGTGATTTCATTTGAGAGATGTGAATATTCTACAATTTCAAGTAAAAAGGAAGCTCCTTGAGGGCAAAGCTCAAGACAGCACCCAGCTGGATGCAGGGAGGGAGTTTTGGAGAAAAGAATGTGATATTGCTCATCCCCCAGCCCGGGCTGGTGCTTTTGCCAGGGCATCTTCTCCTGGCTTTGTCAGTGGGTGAAATTCGGGGGAAAATGGGTTTTTGGTCTGGTCCCACACATTTTCCACACCAGAGCCGGCACTGGGGCTCGTGCCCAGTTCTCACCAGTTCGTCCAGGCTGTCTATGGAGGTCAGGGAGGCTTCCAAGGCCTTGCAATTTTCCAAGCTGGTGTTCCAGTTGCTTTTATTTTCTGAGAAATAGTAGCACTTGCCTTGGAAGCCGATCCACATGTCTGGGCACACGTGGGAGAATTGGGGATGTGATGAGCGAGACTGCAGCTGCACAACTGCAAAAGGAGAAAAACAAGCAGGTGAGATGCATGGACAGCCACAATAAAAAAAAATGCATTTTTTTAATTATATGTATTCCCCTCCAGCAAATGTAGGGGGGTTGGGATGCGCCAAGATGGGGCACCCCCTTGGAAAGGTTGAGTAGAGCCTGGTTTAGGGGAAAAAAGGGGGTGCCCCATGAAGCAGGCTCGGTGCTATGCTTGGGGGGCTTCTCATCCTGCTGGGAAAGCCCTGGAATTCCCCACTCCATCCCCAGAACAGGTCCCTGGCCCATCTCCCTGCCGTGGGGATGCTCCGGTGGGACTCACCAACCAAGGCCACCAGCAGAACGACGACAAGGACACTCAGCACCACACACAGTGGAGCGAGGAGCCTTTGTACACGACGACATTTCCTTTCCATCCCATGGGGGCTGGAGTCTGGTGGAGAAGAGAGCAGGAGATGTGGGCTGGGTCTTTCCACCCCCCCCATTTGCCCTCTTTCTGCTGGATCCACGGTTGATCCTATAGCCCTCCCCCTTGGGATAGGAGCTCCCTTTGTTGGTTCCTCGTGGCAAGAGGAGGTTTTGGCAAGGCTTGGAGCTGATGCGTGGCCTCTGAAGGCACCTGCACTTGTTTGAGGTCCTCCAGATGGATTTAGAGGTGGCTGCATGGTAAAATTCAGAGCCTGTCTCACCCACTCAAAAACACTGACCAGTGCCCATCCCACCAGTGCCCCACCGGAGCAAGATCTCGCTTTCCCCCAGCATTACCCCATTTGTATTGTTTTTCCTCATCTCTTGGAGGGTTCAGCACTTCTTCTTGGTCGGGGTGAGTATTTTCACAGGCTCTTTTCCCCATGGCCGGCAAGGAAATATCAGGTCTCAGTGATCACATCTACACATCGTGTCCTGATGCCGCAACTGCCAGAGGACGCTGTGATAGCACGGAGAGGGTTGAGTGTTGGGGGGCCAGCAAAGCCCCCTAGGTGTGAGGAGTTGTGGGGATCTGGAGGGGACGTGGGGAAAACGTGGGTGGGGAGAGGGCTTGTGGTCTGCTGCAGGGGAATGGAGGAAGGGTGAAGGGATGGGAGAAAGGGAGAAAGAAAGGCAGAAAGGGAGAAAGAGAAGGAAAAGAAAAAGATGAAGAAAGAAAGAGAAGGAAAAAAGAGAAAGAAAAGGAGAAAGAGAAAGAGAAAAGAGAAAGACAGAAGTTTAAACTGACTTTAAATACTAAAAGAAATCTAAAAAAGGAGTTGAGCTCTCTGGGCCATGACGCCCTCCCCTAAGTGACGTCAACCCACCAAACAAGCAGGAAACTGAATTTGAAAAAAAACAGAGGAGGAAATAAGCCAGCAGGTGGTGTTGCTGACATTATTCGTTAATAGCAGTTAACACCCCATATCTCAGTTCCCCTGATGTTTTCTGGGCAAAGAGCTGTTCAAACAAGGCAGCAATTGTGCCATGTACACTGGCACTGTTGTTGGAAAATAATCGACAAGGAAGGACTCTGCACCACCTGGATGATGGATTTATTGTTAAACCAAACATCTAGGAGTAAGCTCTTAAGGAGAAAAGTTTTGGTTTTGAGCGAATACAGCAGCACGCAGGGAAAAACTGCAGGACGAACATTCAGTGCTGGGGGTCATGCTGGGAAATAGAGTTCTGGAAGAAGTTTTAGGATTCAATTTGGCAGGGGGGAACAAAAATTTGTAATAAGGGTGGGCTGCAGGTACCCCAAACTCCATAGGACAAAGCCTGGCTCAGCTTCAAAGTTGGCTGGCGTGAGCTAAAACCACCCAAACCCAACTGAGCACTGCTTTGAAAACCAAAAATGTCAGTTTCTGAGACCAAAAAGTAAACCGATAGCCCCACGATTTTGTTTCTACATTCCAAGAGAAGAAATTCTCCTCTTCTTTTGGTTAGGCTTCCATTTTGTAACAATTGTAAAATTAACCAAAATTCCCTTGAAAAACCTACACAGGGTTTTGCACCCTGCAGGCTCAAAGCAGCCTGAGCTTGTACCCAGGTTTTATCCCTCTCCCCACAGTCTGTTTTTTTTTACCGCAGCTCCCCCCAGATGATTAATCCTACTGTTTATTATTATTTTTTTTTCATTTCACCTTTATTCTTCTTTTCATTCCCTCCCAGGAAAAACACAAAGAAAGCAGCCAGCTGCTTTAGCTAGAAGACAGACTGGGAAAGCCCTCCCAAAGAAACAAACAAACAAACAAAAACCAGCGCAAACACGAAAAGAAAGGTGAGAAAGAGACAAAGAAGGTGGAAAAACGGGAGAGGGCAGAGGAACAAAAAAAATCTTAAGGGAAAAAAAAAAGAAAGAAGATGGAAACCCGCCCTGACTGGCTGCTCCTTCCCGCCCCATTTCAGTCCCTAGCCAAGCGTTGCTTGCTCAGCTGGACCCAAATTTTTCTGCTCAGACGTGGACCAACCCGAAGAGCAGTGTGTCTAGTCCTGGTGTGTTACGTCTTCTTGCTTGTGCTCCAGTTTAATGAATAAGAGGAGTAGATACTGCTGGTGCAGGAGTGTCATGTAATAGTGAGGGAGGGGTATCGCTCAGCCTATGATCCTGCAGAAGAGCAGAAGTAGGAATGCCTCTCTTGACCGAAAAGGCAAAAGAACCTCCCTGGCTGCCACTCGAACATATCTTATAAATGTTTTCCTGTTGACAAATGAGGAAGGAAAGCAACCTTCTGTTTTTTTTTTATTGCAGAAAACCAGTGGGGGGAATTTGAGGCCCCCATGGGGGAGTAATGCTGCATGTCCTTATACAATACAATACAACTTCTTTTTCTCTGAGCTGGCTTGCAAAGGCTTGCATGCAAAGCGGGGGCCATGGTAATGAGGCTTTGACTCACCTCTTCCTGGGGCAAAACTCAAGTTTCTGAGGGTGTTTGAGGTCTGGTTGGCTGCCCAAAATAACATTTTGTCCCCTCAAAACAGGATTATCTTTTTTTTTTCTTTTCTTTTTTTTTTTTCTCACTTGTGGGTGCAGAGGGCAAAGGGGAGATGGGGCAAAGACGACTCCAAGTAGATCAAAATGATTTTCCCCCTTGGGATGTGCAAACACATGGTTGGAGGCTCAGAAAGGGGAGCCTGTCTCCATCTGTTGTGGGTTTACGTGGCAGGGTTTCGGTAGCAGGACTCCACGTCCCAAAGGGCATCGAGACCCATACGGTACAGCCGAGTCTCTGCACATTTGGGGGACCTGAAGGAGCACAAGGGATGGGTCCAATGGCGAAAAATGCTTGGGGGGGGGGGGGGAGGGAGGATGAAACCATCTGGGCAGCAAAGAGTTAAATGGACGTGATTTCCACAGCACTGAGCAAGAAAACCACATTTCGGGGAAACTCAGTGATAAGGAGGCGGAGGAAGCGGCCGTGTGCATTCGTGCGCTCTTGTCTGACTGTTGCTTTCCGTTCAGATAATCAAAGAATCAATCATCAAGGCGGGAAAAGATCCCCAAGATGGAGGCCCACCCATCCCCCTACCACCAATGTCACCCACTAAACCATGTCCCCAAGCACCATGTCCAACCTTTCCTTGAACACCCCCAGGGACAGTGACTCCACCACTTCCCTGGGGAACCCGTCCCAATGCCTGACCGCTCTTTCTGAGAAGAAATGTCTCCTCATTTCCAACCTGAACATCATTGGAGTCATTGGAGTCCTGCACCCTACTTGAAAAAAGCACGCACATTGGTGGGGTTTGCACCCTGCAGGCTCGAAGCAGTCTCAGCTTGTACCCAGGTTTTATCCCTCTCCCCCCGCTCCCAGTCAACTTTTTTACTGCAGCTCCCCCCAGATTATTAATCCTGTTTATTATTATTTTTTTTTTGCTTCATTTCACCTTTATTCTTCTTTTCATTCCCTCCCAGAAAAAAGCACAAAGAAAGAAGCCAGCTGCCTTAGCTAGAAGATAGACTGGGAAAGCCCTCCCCCCAAAAAACACCACAAAATCAGCAAAACCAGATGGAAATGTTTACAAGCAGCTAAAACCCTCCTTAGCAGTTCTAAACATCTGCAAGAAGATTCACACAGCCCTTGTGGTAGCACAAGGGGAAACCCGCCATGTCTGGCTGCTCCTTCCCTCCCCATCTCAGCCCCTAGCCGAGCGTTGCTTGCTCAGCCGGCCCCAAATTTTTCTGCTCAGATGTGGACTTACCCTAAGAGCAGTGTGTCTAATCCTGGTGTCTTAGGTCTTCTTGCTTCTGCTCCAGTTCAGTGAATGAGAGGAATAAGTAGACACTGCTCGTGCCGGAGTGTCACCTAAGAGCAAGGGGAGGGGTATCGCTCAGCCATGGAAATGTGGCTTCAACTCCCCTCTTCTTGGGGCAAAACTCATATTTTTGAGGCTCTTTGAGGTCTGGTTGGCTGTTGGGTGCTTATCCTTTAGGGTGCATATCCAAATAGCCATTTTTCCCCTCAATACAGGATTATCTTTTTTTTTTATTTTCCTTGGGGGTGCAGAGGGCAGGGGGAGATGGGGAGACAACAACTGCTAGTTGGTCAAGATGGTTTTTCACAGTGTGAAAAGCCAATCTGTAGCTCGCTGTAGCAACAGGAAAAAGAAACAACAGGTTTTTTTGTTTGTTTCTTTGTTTGTTTTTTTGGTTTGGTTTGTTTTTTTTTTGGTAAAAAAATCCTGGAAGAACACAGCAGGAAAGCTGTGCACAGGCAGGGGTTGAGCAAAGGCTTCTGCCAGCACCTGGCAGAGCAGTGAAAACAGGATTAAAGGCTGGTGTTAATAAAAAATAATAATAATAATAATAATTAAAAAATAAACACTTTCTTAGCTGCTTTCTACCCCCTTGCACGGCAAAATGCTGGGCAGTACACCCCCATTTTCTAGAACCATAACGTTGCTGTGTGGTACCCACTGGTGTAACTGGGAGACCGCAGCCCGGCTTCTCCCCGTCCCCTCCAAGCTCCTGGAGGCTTTGCTCCAGCCAAAGCTTCCCCACGTTGAGCAGCGGGACCCACGCAAGGAGGGTCCTGGGGTGGGAGATGCAAAGAGAAGGTTGCAATCGTTGGGTTTTCACTTGGTTTTTTTGTTTTTTGTGGAGGTAGCAAAGCAGCTGTCAAGTTCTGCTCAAACAGACGGGCTCTATTTTATTTTATGATTTCATTATTTTTCATTATATTTTATTATATTTTACTATATCATATTTATTAATTTATTTATTAATTTTATTGATTTATTTAATATTATTTCATTTCATTTCACTGTATTTAAATTTTAATGTACAAGAAAGTACTTTCTGAACAAAACCACGGACTCTTTCAGCTCCCGCCGCGTGCCCACGGTGGCACGGAGTCCTCCTGATGCTGAGCGGGCTGGGCTACCTGGTGCTGCTGGTGCTGGTGGCGGTGCTCAGCGTGCAGGGTGAGTAAAACCCAAGCGAGCACAAGGGAAAGGGAGGGGGGGGGGAGAAGGGGGGGGGAGGGGCAGAAGGGGGGGGGAGGGGGAGAAGGGGGGGGGAAGGGAGCGCGGGGGGGGGGAAGAGAAAGAGAAGATTGAGAAAGAAATAGCTTTACTTTACTTTAGCTAGAAGAGAGACTGGGAAAGCCCTCGCAAAGAAACAAACAGAACGAACAAACAAACAAAACAAAACAAAACAAAAAAACAGATGGAAATGTTTAAAAGCAGCTTAAAAAAAAATTAAAAAAAAATATAGGAGTTCTAAACATCTGCAAGAAAATTCACGCCGCCCTGGAGGCAGCAGAAGCTTCAATAAAGCCAGCTGAAAAGGACCAATTTGGGCAATGTGGGGTTTTTTTTGGCTCTTCTCACAGAAACACACGAGTGGCATGTGAGGTCACTGGATGCGCAGTTTTGGCACTAAGAAAGGGAGAGAACGGGGGGGGGCATTAAGAAAGGGGGGGGGAGGGAGGATGAAATCATCCGGGCAGCAAAGAGCTAAATGGGCGTGATTTGCACAGCACTGAGCAAGATAACCACAACCTTTGTGAGCTCACTGGATGCCCAGTTTTGGCATTAAAAAAGAGAACGAGAGGAGAATGAGAAAAAAACAGCGCAAACGCGAAAAGAAAGGCGAGAAAGAGACAGAGAAAGGCGAGGGTGGAAAAACGGGAGAGGGCAAAGGAACAAAAAAAATCTTAAGGAAAAAAAGAAAGAAAGAAGCTGGAAACCCGCCCTGACTGGCTGCTCCTTCCCTCCCCATCTCAGCCCCTAGCCGAGCGTTGCTTGCTCAGCCGGCCCCAAATTTTCCTGCTCAGATGTGGACTTACCCTAAGAGCAGTGTGTCTAGTCCTGGTGTCTTAGGTCTTCTGGCTTCCGCTCCAGTTGAATGAATGAGAGGAATAAGTAGACACTGCTCGTGCAGGAGTGTCAACTAAGAGCAAGGGGAAGGGTATCGCTCAGCCTATGATCCTGCAGAAGAGCAGAAGTAGGAACGCCTCTCTTGACCAAAAAGGCAAAAGAAGTCAAAACCTCCCTGGCTGGCGTTGTAAACCTCCCTTTACAACTGAGTTTTTCACTACAATTCATTTTTTTCACCCTGCAACTCATTTTTTCCCCTTGCAATTCACTTTTTCCATCCTGCAAATCATTTTTTTCCACCCTGCAACTCATTTTTTCCACTTGCAATTCATTCTCCCCCCATTTCCAAGCCTGAACCCCCCCCCCTAGCCCCGTACCTGTGTCCTGCCGGTGGGAGCACTGCGCGCTCTCCTGCTGTGTGAAGTGCGAAGCCTTGTGTCAAAAAAACTTTTTTCTGAGTGATTTTCCAGAGGATCCAGCTGGCGACGGGGCCGTGCAGCTGGTGGGGAGATGCCCACGAGCCCCATTTGAGCTGCTGCTCAAGCAGCTGCTCTCCTGGCCCACTTCCAGCTCTGCTCTCGCCACCTTCACCCCATGGGGGTTGCTATAAATGTATATGTATATATTTATATATATAGTATATATTTATATAGTATTTTAATCATAGAATTAATATATTATTTAATTTATAGGATTTAATATATATATATCATAGAATTATAGATATATACACATAGTATTTACATAGTATTATACAGAGAGATATATGCACATAGTGCTTATATAGATATACACATAATATTTATATATATAGTATTTATATCCATATTTATATAGAGATATGCATAGAATTTATATCTATGTAATATCTATATATGCTATTTTAATTAATATAGGAATTCGATTCATAGAATTATATAAATATTATATATTATATATTAATTATATATTATATATTATATTCCTATATTTATATATTATATGTATTTTACATATATAATATATATTATATATATTGTATTATATATTATATACTATTATATATAGGTAGTGTTTATATATGTATATGCAGTATTTTTATATATGTAGTATTTTTCTATATATACACATAGTCTTTCTATATATACATGTAGTATTTCTATATATTAATGTAGTGTCTGTATATACACACAGTGTTTATATATATAGGGTTTTATATAAATATGTGTAGTGTTTTATATATCTATATAAATACTACATATATAGAGATGTATAGCATTTATATAGAAATATATACAGCATATAAATATATAAATGATAGAATTAGTGTGTGAATCAGCGCAGGCAGCAGGAACAACCCCAGACTTGTGGCTGAAGTTAAACGAGCAGCTTGAGTCTTGTCACCTTGCCAAACGGGGAATCCCTGAACGGAGGCACCCAAGCGGAGGCCCAGGAGTGGAGGCCCACGAGCGGAGGCAGCCAAGCGGGGACGCAGGAACCGCTGAACAGGGCCGACGCGAGGAGATCACCAGCCTGCTGGTTTCACCTGGCTGTACCAAGGATTTGCACTGGTGCAGTTTTTACACACACACATATATATACAAACACATATATGTAACATATGACATATAGAATATATCAAATGCACGCAAGGGGAAAAATGCAAAGAAAAAGGTGCAGTTAAGCTGGCAAAAATAGGTGGGTTTGCGATTAAGCTATCCCCCAAAGGTGTTGCCATTAAGCAATCAGAAAATAGGTGCTTGGGAAATTAAATTATCCAAAAAAAGGTTTCTCCAATCAAGCAATCAAAAAGGAGGTTCTTGCAATCAAACTATCCAAAATAAGTCTTGCAATTAAGTTATCTGAGTGCCGGTTTTTACAAAAAAAGAATAAATAATTTTTTTTTATTATTTTTTTGCAAACTATGGTCAGGATGGAGGCAGAGCCTTGTGCAGCCTTTGTTGTTGTGTGTTTTTTTTTTTAGCGCTGTGCAGAAAGAGAAATGTAAAAGCTCACCGCAGAAAATCGAGTACAAAACTTTCCGTGAGGTCAATGAGATCTGAAGGCAGAGTAACAACGAACAGCAAAATGGACTGGTGGTGCTTTTTCCCCAGTCCTAGGAATTGTCAGTTGCTCCATGCAGCAGAGGCTAGGTCAAGCTGGCATAAGAAAATAAAATTAAACATCACGATAATATATATATATAAAAATTTGCTGCAGAAAATAGGAAAGGAAAAAAAAAACCTCTTCTGCCTCTTCTGGTGCAAAAGTTATGGGATAAATTACTTGGCATGGAAGAAAAAGTGATAAATTACAATCAAAACCATCCCCTTCCATCTTTTGGGTAACACCGACGCCCAAGCCGTATTCCAGGGAAGACCCACCAAATATCACCTTTCTCCTCCTTCCCTGACTATCCGCTGGTACGTGTTGGCCTTCCCCCCCCCCCCCCCAATAAAAAACAAAACAAAACAAAACAAAAAAACCACTCATTTAAGAGCTTTTATTTTGTCTTTTTCACCACTCTGCTCTCCTGGTAGCTCAGCACCACGGTGCTTGCTGCGGTCGCTAAAGCCAAAAGGTGTTTCTGCACCTCGAGAGGTGCGACATCCTCCTGCCTCAAGGCCGTCTGCCTACATGCCAGCCTTCAGTTGAAAGGAAAGGCTATATCTAGAAAGGCTATATCTAGAAAGGAAAGGATATATCTAGATATCTATAAAAAAAAGACTGAAAAAAGCCATTTCCTGGCGCTGGACGCAGGCGCAAGAAGGTTGGTCGTAACGCAAAGGTTGCCCGGGGACTTTGTTTCTCCTGGGACGCTTCTGTGGGCTGGCGAGCTGACCATGGCTGGGGAAATTATTTACGTCGATTTAAGGCAGCCCGGAGGGGGCTCTTCGCCTGCTGAGAGGCATCACAGTAAGTGCGATTTTGGGTGGTGGGCGCTCATGGCGAGCTTCGTTTCCTCCAGGAAGAGCTGGCGCTTGGGTCCGCTCGCGTCTTGGCCAAGAAACACGGCCAAACGCCGGTTGGGTTGCGGGGTTGATCCCAGGTCGTGTGGGCAACGAAAGGAAGGGAGGAAAGCAGGAAGGACGGGGGAGATGGAAGCTTGCAAACGGCCAGAGCTTGAACGATTTCGCTGCCGGGGCTGCTCTGCCCCCAGCAAGAATCAGCCCCAACGCCAGTGAATGGAAGTCAAAGCTTGGTGAAACGCACCCAGGACCCTGGGGGAAAGGAGATCTGGAGGGACCCGAGTCCCACCAGCCAACATCTGCTCTAAATGAGGCCAATTTCCCAAGGGTTTGGGTCTGTCCCCCCTGCTCTTGAGGACCCCCACCGCCTCCCAGAGCACCTGGAGGTGACGGCCTCACTTCCGAGCCCAATCTCTGTACCCAGCCTCCAACGGGAGCAAAGCCCGCCACCGGGACTCCTTCCCCACTGGGACCCACTGGTGCAACTGGGAAGCCACAGCCCGGCTTCTCCCCATCCCATCCAAGCTCCTGGAGGCTTTGCTCCAGCCAAAGACGCCCCATGGCAAGCGGCGGGACCCACGATAAGGGGTTCCTGGGGTGGGAGATGCAACCAGAAGTTTGCAGCCATTGGGGTTTTGCCTGTTTTGGGGGGGGGGGGGCGGTTGTGGAGGTAGCAAAGCAGCCATCAAGTTCTGCTCAAACAGGGATCTATTTAATTTTATTTTATTGTTATGTTATGTCATGTTATGTTATATTGTTATATTAATTTATTTCATATTATTTCATTTCATTTTATATTATTTCATTATTTCATTTCATTTCATTTCATTTCATTTCATTTCATTTCATTTCATTTCATTTCGTTTCGTTTCATTTCATTTCGTTTCGTTTCATTTCGTTTTAATTTTATTTTACAAGAAAGTACTTTCTGAACAAAACCACGGACTCTTTCAGCTCCCTCCGCATGCCCATGGTGGCACGGAGTCCTTCTGAAGCTGAGTGGGCTGGGCTACCTGGTGCTGCTGGTGCTGGTGGCGGTGCTCAGCGTGCAGGGTGAGTAAAACCAGCTCGTAAACACATTTAAAACCAAGCAAGCACAAGGGAAATTGTTCTTTGGTTGTTTTTTTTTTCCCGAAAGGGGTGTCAGGGTTTTATCCCAGTGACCATCTCCATTGGATAGGGACAATTTTGCCCCACAAGATGCATCCAACAAGAGTAAATCCCCTCTGAAAACAAAACAACAAACAAAAACCACAAAAAAAAAAGGCTTTTAAAGCAAGGGTGGAGGACACAAGTAACATTTTTATGCTATTGAAGAAGTTGGGTGCAATCATGACCAAAAAAGGAGGTTGCACAATAGCTCGGGGAACCCAACTCAGCCCTGCTCAGTTTTTACGGCATTGCCCCCAGACAGGCTCAATCTCACCCCAAAATTTTGCCTCCAAGTTTTTCAGAAGGCACCGATGCCTCCAAGTGCTCCGCAGAACAAGAGCGAGGCCGGGGGAAGGAGCAGGACGGAGGCGTGCGTGATTCCCTCCCTGCTGCGCTACGTCTGCCGCTGGAATGACTCCGCAGGTAACCCCTTCCCCGGGGGGGTCCCCGGGGTGGGATGGGTGCCCCCGGGGGGCTGCGAGCCTGGCTTGGTGTCGATGATCATGGCGAGGAAGAGCTCGTTTTGCTGATCATCTCCAGCCTCTGTGGGCCTCCTGGAGGAGAAGACACCTCTCCGCCTTCACCGAGCTTGCCCCACCATGGTCCTCCTCGTGGTGGATGGGTGGGAAAAGCGGGCAGGAAAAATATGGGAAGGGAGACAGCCCCCCTCCCCGGTGCCTCTTGGCTTGGTTGAGCGAGACCTCGAGCACTTTTTAGGGTTTCTCACAGCTCCGTCTCCTCTCCAGGCCACGGGGGCTGCAAGCTGTGCCCCCAGTCTTGGCAGCTTTTTGGGGACCAGTGCTACCAGGTTCCCAAATCGAGTGGGACTTGGATGCAAGGCAAAAAAGACTGCGAAAGTCGGGGGTCCCATCTGGCCGTGCTCCGAAACAGCGCCGATATGGTAAGTGCACAGTGGAGAAGGCTTGAAAAGGATCTGAAGTCCTTGGTAGCTCCGAGCCACCTCGTGCTAAGGGGTGGGAATGGGGCTGAATTGCCACCTAAAGGGCTTTGGAGGCCCCTTCCCACCTTTGGCATGGGAGGAAGGAGGGACACGGAGCTCGGGGGGAGCCTTTGGTGTCTCAGGCTCTGAATTTAAGCTCTTTCCACCCACTGAGTGAGGCAGCACCTAAGGCACGGATGGTGTTTAGGGCCCGTCTCTTTGAGGATGAACCAAATGGGTTCAAAAAGCCGGCTTTGCACCCCAACGAGCCTCTTGCTGAAGGCCCCCGGAAGCCACCGCTCCTCTCCCATTTCCCAGGAGCACTTAAATGAGAGGATCCAGCAGGACAGCAAGGAGAAGCTAACGGTGTGGATCGGATTAAAGGCATCCAACTACACATGGAAATGGGTGGACAACTCCTCCTTCGACGCCACCACGTGAGTACAGCTGCAACGCTCGGTGTGTGGAGCAGCTTTGCTCCATTTCAGCCCCAAGATCTCCAATATTTGGTGTCCGCAACAGCCTTGTAATCCCCCGGCAAGGCTTTATAGCCCAAAGGTTGGCTGTACGGAGGACTCTAACCCAACATCTCATCACACCTATACAGCCAACGTGGTTTTAATGCCCTGGGCATGCTCCAGTGGAGGAAGGAACCAGATGTTAGTGCAAGCACAGCAATGTGCACGCGCATCTGGGCAAGCCCGCAGCAAGAAGCCACCTGGAGCCCAGTGAGACAGGCTGGGGGAGAAGCTCCCATTGCCCCCTCTCCCAAGAGGAAAAGGAGCTGCTTTTGGGTGCTGATGGTTTTGGTTTGCAGGTTCAGTTCCCTTCCGAGTGTGGAGAACGGCTGCGCGACCTTCAAAGACAAGAGGCTGGAGGACGATTGCTGTGGGTGCAATCACAAGTGGGTTTGCCAGAAAGAAGCTTTCCATCTCCTTTCACAGACTGCAGGAGACGGAGAGCTGTGCGGTGCCTGCCCTGAAAAGCCCAGCCTGCAGGATGCTTGCTGCTAATATTTGGGGTGAAGTCAACCCTCCTCGTTACGGCTCTGCGAGGAATTTCAGGGTTTGAACCCAACCAAGCACAAATGAGACTATCAGTTTATGGACTGGTGGAATTAGCTTACAGTTTATTTTTTTAATTAAAAAAAACATACAGATTTGTACATCCAGACTGTTCCAGTCTTGCCTTATCCTCCTTCCAATAGGAAGTGTATAGTAAAAAAACAGCATAATCCCATAGTATATCAGATATATAAAAGATATATAAAAGACTCAATTTTCTGCTGTACAATCAGAGACAGAAAAAGGAATGTTGCTGTCTTGAGTACAAAAGATTGACTGAGCCTGCAAGAATCTGACCATAAAGCAAACTCAGCAATACTGTTGCGGTAAAAAGCAGATTTAAGTAAGTTTTTACCAATGTTTGTGCTATTTTATCTTGTGGTACTGGCACAAGCTTTATGTTTATGGGATCTTTTATTCGGGGTAAATCTTTTGCCTCCAGAGGACGTAGTTGTTGGGTCTGCTGCAGATCCAGTATTTCTCCGTGTGGCAGAGGGCTGAGCTGATCTTCTCCTGGTTTAGGTATGCACAATCGCCACCTCCCCACATCTCAAACCTGCAACGCAGACACTCTTGAGTGAGCAGAAGGGAGGAAAGTAGGAAAACTACCCTAAAAGCTGGAAGAAAAGCAGGGATTTCCTCTCCTGGGAAGGTCAGAAGGGGCAGTGTTCAATGTTTAATAGGGGTTCAGAGCACAGCATCCTTGGTCCACCCAAGCTTCTCGTGGAAAACCAGGGCTGCAGTGACAGCAGAACGTCCCCATCCCAAAAGAGGCCATCCCAGACCCTATAAGAACTCCTGCCCTAATTGCCAACCCGAAACACCCAACCCCAACAGGCGGAGATACTGACCAGGTGTTGAAGGCTGTGCCGTTGGTCCACCTCCACTGGCCGTCGCCTTCCTTGTGCAGCCCGAACCAGTGGTTTGCTTGGCCCCTGTAGTACTTGATGAAAGCCTTTAGAGAAAAAAAAAAAAAGGGGGTTTTAGGTGATCCTGTCTTCCCAAAACACAACTCAGCCAGGTTCCACCTCCAGGCTGCAGAGCACCTTGCGATAGGAAGGTGATTTCATTTGAGAGATGTGAATATTCTACAATTTCACGGAAAAAGGAAGCCCCCACAGCTCAGGACAGCACCCAGCTGGACATAGGGAGGGAGTTTTGGAGAAAATAACGTGATATTGCTCATCCCCCAGCCCGGGCTGTTGCTTTCCCCAGGGCATCTTCTCCTGGCTTTGTCAGTGGGTGAAAATTGGGGGAAAATGGGTTTTTGGTCTGGTCCCACACATTTTCCACACCAGAGCTGGCGTGGGGGCTCGTGCCCAGTTCTCACCAGTTCCTCCAGGCTGTCTATGGAGGTCAGGGAGGCTTCCAAGGCCTTGCAATTTTCCAAGCTGGTCTTCCAGTTGGTTTCATTCTCTGAGAAATAGTAGCACTTGCCTTGGAAGCCGATCCACGTGTCTGGGCACACGTGGGAGAATTGGGGATGTGATGAGCGAGACTGCAGCTGCACAACTGGAAAAGGAGAAAAACAAGCAGGTGAGATACATGGACATCCACAATAAAAAAAAAAAAAAAAAGCATTTTTTTAATTATATGTATTCCCCTCCAGCAAATGTAGGGGGGTTGGGATGTGCCAAGATGGGGCACCCCCTTGGAAAGGTTGAGTAGAGCCTGGTTTAGGGGAAAAAAGGGGGTGCCCCATGAAGGGGCTCAGTGCTATGCTTGGGGGGCTTCTCATCCTGCTGGGAAAGCCCTGGAATTCCCCACTCCATCCCCAGAACAGGTCCCTGGCCCATCTCCCTGCCATGGGGATGCTCCGGTGGGACTCACCAATCAAGGCCACCAGCAGAATGACGACAAGGACACTCAGCACCACACACAGTGGAGCGAGAAGCCTTTGTACACGACGACATTTCCTTCCCATCCCATGGGGGCTGGAGTCTGGTGGAGAAGAGAGCAGGAGATGTGGGCTGGGTCTTTCCACTCCCCCCATTTGCCCTTTTTCTGCTGGATCCACGGTTGATCCTATAGCCCTCCCCCTTGGGATAGGAGCTCCCTTTGTTGGTTCCTCGTGGCAAGAGTAGGTTTTGGCAAGGCTTGGAGCTGATGCTTGTCTTCTGAAGGCACCTGCACTTGTTTGAGGTCCTCCAGATGGATTTAGAGGTGGCTGCATGGTAAAATTCAGAGCCTGTCTCACCCACTCAAAAACCCTGACCAGTGCCCATCCCACCAGTGCCCCACCGGAGCAAGATCTCGCTTTCCCCCAGCATTACCCCATTTGTACTGTTTTTCGTCATCTCTTGGAGGGTTCACCGCTTCTTCTTGGTCGGGGTGAGTATTTTCACAGGCTCTTTTCCCCATGGCCGGCAAGGAAATATCAGGTCTCAGTGATCACATCTACACATCGTGTCCTGATGCCGCAACTGCCAGAGGACGCTGTGATAGCAAGGAGAGGGTTGAGTGTTGGGGGGCCAACAAAGCCCCCTAGGTGTGAGGAGTTGTGGGGATCTGGAGGGGACGTGGGGAAAATGTGGGTGGGGAGAGGGCTTGTGGTCTGCTGCAGGGGAATGGAGAAAGGGTGAAAGGATGGGAGAAAACGAGAAAGAAAGGCAGAAAGGGAGAAAGAAAGAAAAGAAAAAGATGAAGAAAGAAAGAGAAGGAAAAAAGAGAAAGAAAAGGAGAAAGGGAAAGAGAAAAGAGAAAGAAGTTTAAACTGACTTTAAATACTAAAAGAAATCTAAAAAAGGAGTTGAGCTCTCTGGGCCATGACGCCCTCCCCTAAGTGACGTCAACCCACCAAACAAGTGGGAAACTGAACTTTAAAAAAAACAGAGGAGGAAATAAGCCAGCAGGTGGTGTTGCTGACATTATTCATTAATAGCGGTTAACACCCCATATCTCAGTTCCCCTGATGTTTTCTGGGCAAAGAGCTGTTCAAACAAGGCAGCAATTGTGCCATGTACACTGGCACTGTTGTTGGAAAATAATCGACAAGGAAGGACTCTGCACCACCTGGATGATGGATTTATTGTTAAACCAAACATCTAGGAGTAAGCTCTTAAGGAGAAAAGTTTTGGTTTTGAGCAAATACAGCAGCACGCAGGGAAAAATTGCAGGAGGAACATTCAGTGCTGGGGGTCATGCTGGGAAATAGAGTTTTGGAAGACGTTTTAGGATTCAATTTGGCAGGGGGGAACAAAAATTTGTAATAAGGGTGGGCTGCAGGTACCCCAAACTCTGTAGGACAAAGCCTGGCTCAGCTTCAAATTTGGCTGGTGTGAGCTAAAACTACCTAAACCCAACTGAGCACTTCTTTGGTAACCAAAAATGTCAGTTTCTGAGACCAAAAAGTAAACCGATAGCCCCACGATTTTGTTTCTACATTCCAAGAGAAGAAATTCTCTTCTTTTGGTTAGGCTTCCATTTTGTACCAACTGTAAAATTAACCAAAATTCCCTTGAAAAAAGTACACAGGGTTTTGCACCCTGCAGGCTCAAAGCAGCCTGAGCTTGTACCCGGGTTTTATCTCTCTCCCCACAGTCTGGTTTTTTTTACCGCAGCTCCCCCCAGATGATTAATCCTACTGTTTATTATTATTATTATTATTTGCTTCATTTCACCTTTATTCTTCTTTTCATTCCCTCCCAGGAAAAACACAAAGAAAGCAGCCAGCTGCTTTAGCTAGAAGAGAGACTGGGAAAGCCCTCCCAAAGAAAGAAACAAACAAACAAAAACCAGCGCAAACACGAAAGAAAGGCGAGAAAGGGACAAAGAAGGTGGAAAAAACAGGAGAGGGCAAAAGAACAAAAAAAATCTTAAGGAAAAAAAAAAAAGAAAGAAGATGGAAACCCGCCCTGACTTGCTGCTCCTTCCCTCCCCATTTCAGCCCCTAGCCAAGCGTTACTTGCTCAGCTGGCCCCAAATTTTTCTGCTCTGACGTGGACCTACCCTAACAGTAGTGTGTCTAGTCCTGGTGTCTTATGCCTTCTTGCTTGTGCTCCAGTTTAATGAATAAGAGGAGTAGATACTACTGGTGCTGGAGTGTCATGTAACAGTGAGGGAGGGGTGTCGCTCAGCCTATGATCCTGCAGAAGAGCAGTAGAAGTTGGAACGCTTCTCTTGACCGAAAAGGCAAAAGAACCTCCCTGGCTGCCACTCAAACATATCTTATAAATGTTTTCCATTTGACAAAAGAGGAAGGAAAGCAACCTTCTGTTCTTTTTTATTGCAGAAAACCAGTGTGGGGAATTTAAGGCCCCTGTGGGGGAGTAATGCTACATGTCCTTATACAATACAGTACAACGTTTTTTCCTCTGAGCTGGCTTGCAAAGGTTTGCATGCAAAGCGGGGGCCATGGTAATGAGGCTTTGACTCACCTCTTCCTGGGGCAAAACTCAAGTTTCTGAGGGTGATTGAGGTCTGGTTGGCTGCTCAAAATAACCTTTTGTTCCGTCAAAACACGATTATCTTTTTTTTTTTTTCTCACTTGTGGGTGCAGAGGGCAAAGGGGAGATGGGGCGAGGACGACTATAAGGAGATCAAAATGATTTTCCCCCTTGGGATGTACAAACACACGGTTGGAAGCTCAGAAAGGGGAGCCTGTCTCCATCTGTTGTGGGTTTACATGGCAGGGTTTCGGCAGCAGGACTCCATGCCCCAAAGGGCACCAAGAACCATACGATGCAGCCGAGTCTCTGCACATTTGGGGGACCTGAAGGACCCTGCCAGGAGCACGAGGGATGGGTCCAATGGCGAAAAATACTTGGGGGGGGGGAAGGAGGATGAAACCATCTGGGCAGCAAAGAGCTAAATGGGCATGATTTGCACAGCACTGAGCAAGAAAACCCCAACATTTTTGAGGAAACTCAGTGGTATGGAGGTGGAGCAAGCGGCCGTGTGCATTTGTGCGCCCTTGGTTGCTTTCCCTTCAGATAATCAGAGAATCATTAAGGTGGGAAAAGACCCCCAAGATGGAGGCCCACCCATCCCCCTACCACCAGTGTCACCCACTAAACCATGTCCCCAAGCACCACGTCCAACCTTTCCTTGAACACCCCCAGGGACGGTGACTCCACCACCTCCCTGGGGAACCCATCCCAATGCCTGACCGCTCTTTCTGAGATGAAATGTCTCCTCATTTCCAACCTGAACATCATTGGAGTCATTGGAGTCCTGCACACTACTTGAAAAAAGCACACACATTGGTGGGTTTGGCACCCTGCAGGCTCGAAGCAGCCTGAGCTTGTACCCAGGTTTTATCCCTCTCCCCCCGCTCCCAGTCAACTTTTTTACTGCAGCTCCCCCCAGATTATTAATCCTGTTTATTTTTTTTTTTTTTGCTTCATTTCATCTTTATTCTTCTTTTCATTCCCTCCCAGAAAAAAGCACAAAGAAAGAAGCCAGCTGCCTTAGCTAGAAGACAGACTGGGAAAGCCCTCCCCCCCCCCCAAAAAAAAAAAAAATCAGCAAAACCAGATGGAAATGTTTACAAGCAGCTAAAACCCTCCTTAGCAGTTCTAAACATCTGCAAGAAGATTCACACAGCCCTTGTAGTAGCACAAGCTTCAATAAAGACAGCTGAAAAGGACCAATTTGGGCAATGTGGGGTTTTTTGGCTCTTCTCACAGACACACGAGTGGTGTGCAAGCTCACGAGGTGCAGTTTTTGCATTAAAAAAAGAGAGAGAACAAGAGGAGAATGAGAAAAAAGTGTGCAAATGTGAAAAGAAATGCAAGAAAGAGACAAAGAGGTTGGAAAGGCAGGAGAGGGCAAAGGAACAACAGCAACAACAACAAAAAAAAACTTAAAGAAGAAAATGAAAGAGAAAAGATGGGAAACCCGCCCTGTCTGGCTGCTCCTTCCCTTCCCATTTCAGCCCCTAGCCCCGTGTTGCTTGCTCAGCCAGCCCCAAATTTTGCTGCTCGGACGTGGACTTACCCTAAGAGCAGTGTTTCGAGTGCTGGTGTGTTTTGTCTTCTTGATTTAATGAGTCGGGGGGAAGCACAGCAGCCCGGATCACATGGTCCCATGTGTCAGTTATCACCTTAACCAATCCCTGCCACGACTGCACAGATGAACGCCCTCACGACAGGTATGGAAATAAATAAAAATAAACTCAAATAACTCAAAAGCTCACTGCTCGCCGCTTGGAGTTCTCTTAATGATGTTATCCTGGTGCCAAATGAGGAAGAGGAGCAAATCTGTGTTACTTTTGTTGAAGAAACCCAGCTCACGGGAAGATTTTTAACCCCCCTTGAGGCGGGGGCAGAGGGAGGGAGATATAATGGTGAAAGCTCCGGATGCAGCATTTTTTTCTCAGCTGGATTCATGAAACTTCCCTGCAAAGGGGGGGCCGCGGAAATGTGGCTTCAACTCCCCTCTTCTTGGGGTAAAACTCACGTTTTTGAGGCTCTTTGAGGTCTGGTTGGCTGTAGGGTGCATATCCTTTAGGGTGCATATCCTTTAGGGTGCATATCCAAACAGCCATTTTTCCCCTCAATACAGGATTAT
Source organism: Anser brachyrhynchus (assembly GCF_964034855.1). Taxonomy (NCBI): domain Eukaryota; kingdom Metazoa; phylum Chordata; class Aves; order Anseriformes; family Anatidae; genus Anser; species Anser brachyrhynchus. The sequence goes on along the minus strand of NC_137723.1, from coordinate 54,541 downwards.
TAATTTTTTTTTTCCTTGGGGGTGCAGAGGGCAAGGGGGAGATGAGGAGACGACAACTGCTAGTTGGTCAAGATGGTTTTTCACAGTGTGAAAAGCCAATCTGTAGGTGTGGCTCGCTGTAGCAACAGGAAAAAGAAACAACAGGTTTTTTTGTTTGTTTCTTTGTTTGTCTTTTTTTTTTTTTTTTGTAAAAAAATCCTGGAAGTACACAGCAGGAAAGCTGTGCACAGGCAGGGGTTGAGCAAAGGCTTCTGCCAACACCTGGCAGAGCAGTGAAGACAGGATTAAATGCTGGCGTTAATAAAAAAAAACAAAACAAACAAACAAAAATAAACACTTTCTTAGCTGCTTTCTAGCAGGTGTGCCTTTCTTACTGGAATCAGAATGAAGAAGCGCCCTGTGCACATCAAGGGGATTTGTCGGGGCCCACACAAGGATGGGGTGAAACAATAAAAGATACAAAAGGGTGGGCCGTGAGCCTGGAGGAGGCAGGAGGACCTTGTGCCCCTCCCCTGGACACCAGGCGAGGGTGCTGGTGACCCCAAAAGCTTTCAGGGGCATTGAACGGCCGAGAGCTGTGGCAGGAAGCTCCGGCCCCGCCGCTGGTTCGCACTTCACCAGTGCAGCTCTGAGCGTTTTGGTTTCCTGTCCTCCGGACCCCGTCGCGTCCCCTCCGCCTGCCGCGTGTCCTCCCGACTCCTCCACGCCATGGAGGATGAGGATGGCTACATGGCCTTGGACAGGCGATGCAAGCGGGGTGCTGCGGAGAGGCCGGGACCCCTCCGGGACGCAGGTAGCGGGGTCCGGTCCTCCGTCCCCACCACGGGCTTGTGGTGGCGAGAGGATACCCCGGGTGGCGATTGCTTGGCAGGGGAAGAACCGGGGTGGCGCAGCTCTTGGGGTCGCAGAGAGTCGTTCAAGCTGGGGAAACTGAGAGGGAGCTTGGGGGGGGGACGCTTGCCTGTGATTTTTGGACAACCCCCGGCACGCAGACGCTGGCTGCTGGTGCCCCCATTTCGCTCCCATCCTGCCGCCGTCGGGCTCGGCTGCATCCCCCAAAACCCTTTTGCCCTGAAGAAGAGGAGCAGAGGGACTTTGGGCACCCCCCAGGACAGGGGAGAGGGGGTGATGGATGCTCTCGGCCCTCCCCACTTCTCCTTTTGTGTCCCTTCCCCTGACTGCAGGACCTGCCACGAAAGACCTCGAGACAGGGGGGTCAGCACCAGGCTGGGTTCGATCACACCATTCCCCCCCCTCTCTGGGATGGGGGAGAGAATCAGAAAAAAAAATGAAGCCTGCGGGTTGAGATAGAGACAGTTTATTAGGACAGAAAAGAAAGGAAAAGAATAATAATGGTAATAGCACTACTACTAATAATGTGTACAAAACAAGTGACCCTCTCAGCGTTCAGTGTCTGAGCAGGACAGGCGACGAACTCATGCTGTGCACGTGTCCTTGGGCTAAGCTCGGTATCGTGGAACAAAAATGGTTTTTGCACCGGAATTGGGAACATGAGCAAGCAGAGGAGATGGCAGAGAGGTGGTTCCATTGCTCCGTGAGGGCTGGAGATGGATGAAGTGTGAGAAAGGAGAGAGAAAGGAAGCATTTGGGGGACCTCTGCTGTATGGTACCCCCTTGCACGGCAAAGTGCTCAGCAGTACACCCCCATTTTCTAGAACAATAACGTTGCTGTGTGGTACCCACTGGTGTAACTGGGAAACCGCAGCCCGGCTTCTCCCCGTCCCCTCCAAGCTCCTGGAGGCTTTGCTCCAGCCAAAGCTTCCCCACGTTGAGCAGCGGGACCCATGCAAGGAGGGTCCTGGGGTGGGAGATGCAAAGAGAAGGTTGCGATCGTTGGGTTTTCACTTGGTTTTTTGTTTTTTTGTGGAGGTGGCAAAGCAGCTGTCAAGTTCTGCTCAAACAGAGGGGCTCTATTTTATTTTATGATTTCATTATTTTTCATTATATTTTATTATATTTTACTATATCATATTTATTTATTTATTTATTTATTTTTTATTTATTTAATATTATTTCATTTCATTTCATTTCACTGTATTTAAATTTTAATGTACAAGAAAGTACTTTCTGAACAAAACCATGGCCTCTTTCAGCTCCCGCCGCGTGCCCACGGTGGCACGGAGTCCTCCTGAAGCTGAGTGGATTGAGCCACGTGGTGCTGCTGGTGCTGCTGGCAGTGCTCAGCGTGCAGGGTGAGTAAAACCCAAGCGGCCACAAGGGAAATTGTTCTCTTTTTTTTTTTATCCCCAAGGGGAGGTCAGGGTTTTATCCCAGCAACCATCTCCATTTGGATGGGGACAATTTTGCCCCATGCGGATGCCACGGGACGCATCCAACAAGAGTAAATCCCCTCTGAAATCGAACCAACAAACAAAAACCACAAAAAAAAAGGCTTTTAAAGCAAGGGTGGAGGACACAAGCAACATTTTTATGCTATTGAAGAAGTTGGGTGCAATCATGACCAAAAAAGGAGGTTGCACAATAGCTTGGGGAACCCAACTCAGCCCTGCTCGGTTTTCACAGCGTTGCCTCCAAACACCCTCAATCTCACCCCAAAATTTTGCCTCCAAGTTTTTCAGAAGGCGCCGATGCCTCCGAATGCTCTGCAGAGCAAGAGCGAGGCCGGGGGAAGGAGCAGGACGGAGGCGTGCGTGATTCCCTCCCTGCTGCGCTACGTCTGCCGCTGGAACGGCTCCGCAGGTAAACCCCTTCCCCGGGGGGGTCCCCGGGGTGGGATGGGTGCCCCCGGGGTGCTACGAGCCTGGCTTGCTGTCGATGATCATGGCGAGGAAGAGCTCGTTTTGCTGATCATCTCCAGCCTCTGTGGGCCTCCTGGGGGAGAAGACACCTCTCCGCCTTCTCCGAGCTTGCCCCACCATGGTCCTCCTCGTGGTGGATGAGTAGGAAAAGCGGGCAGGAAGAGTAGAGAGCCCCCCTCCCCGGTGCCTCCTGGCTTGGTTGAGCGAGACCTCGAGCACTTTTTAGGGTTTCTCACAGCTCCGTCTCCTCTCCAGGCCACGGGGGCTGCAAGCTGTGCCCCCAGTCTTGGCAGCTTTTTGGGGACCAGTGCTACCAGGTTCCCAAATCGAGTGGGACTTGGATGCAAGGCAAAAAAGACTGTGAAAGTTGGGGGTCCCATCTGGCCGTGCTCCGAAACACCACCAATATGGTAAGTGCAGAGTAGAGAAGGCTTGAAAAGGACCCCAAAGTCCTTGGTTTTGGTGGGTAGAGGGGCAAACACGGCCCCGGAGCTGCTGGGGGGCGGCAGGAGGCTTGGTAGCTCTGAGCCACCTCGTGCTAAGGGGTGGGAATGGGACTGAATCACCACCTAAAAGGCTTTGGAGGCCTCTTCCCACCTTTGGCACGGGAGGAAGGAGGGACACGGAGCTCAGGGGGAGCCTTTGGTGTCTCAGGCTCTGAATTTAAGCTCTTTCCACCCACTGAGCTGCCTTCAGAGCAGGCAGCGGGGCAACACCCAAGGCACGGGTGGTGTTTAGGGCCCGTCTCTCTGAGGATGAACCAAATGGGTTCAAAAAGCCGGCTTTGCACCCCAACGAGCCTCTTGCTGAAGGCCCCCGGAAGCCACCACTCCTCTCCCATTTCCCAGGAGCACTTAAATGAGAGGATCCTGCAGGGCAGCAAGGAGAAGCTAACGGTGTGGATCGGATTGAAGGCATCCAACTACACATGGAAATGGGTGGACAACTCCTTCTTCGACGCCACCACGTGAGTACAGCTGCAACGCACGGTGTGTGGAGCAGCTTTGACCCATTTCAGCCCCAAGATCTCCAATATTTGGTGTCCGCAACAGCCTTGTAATCCCCCAGCAAGGCTTTTTGTAGCCCAAAGGTTGGCTGTACGGAGGACTCTAACCCAACATCTCATCACACCTATGCAGCCAACGTGGTTTTAATGCCCTGGGCATGCTCCAGTGGAGGAAGGAGCCAGATGTTAGTGCAAGCACAGCAATGTGCACGCGCATCTGGGCAAGCCCGCAGCAAGAAGCCACCTGGAGCCCAGTGAGACAGGCTGGGGGAGAAGCTCCCGTTGCCCCCTCTCCCAAGAGGAAAAGGAGCTGCTTTTGGATGCTGATGGTTTTGGTTTGCAGGTTCAGTTCCCTTTGGAATGTGGAGAACGGCTGTGCGACCTTCAGAGACAAGAGGCTGGAAGATGATGGCTGTGAAAGCGACCACAAGTGGGTTTGCCAGAAAGAAGCTTTCCATCTCCTTTCAAAGACTGCAGGAGACGGAGAGCTGTGCGATGTCTGCCCCGAAAAGCCCAGCCTGCAGGATGCTTGCTGCTAATATTTGGGGTGAAGCCAATCCTCCTTGTTACAGCTCTGCGAGGAATTTCAGGGTTTGAACCCAACCAAGCACAGCCGAGAGTATCAGTGTAGGCTTTGGTGCAATTAGCTTCCAATTTATATTTTTTTTATTAAAAAATCCATCCAGATATGTACATCCGGACTGTATCTGTTCCAATCTTACTTTGTCCTCCTTCCTATAGGAAGTGTAGAGTAAAAAAATAGCACAATTCCATAGCACATCAGATTCATAGGTTTCAGGTTCGTTATTACAAACATGCCTTTTGGAAATGTAGAAAAAAAATAAAACACAATTTTCTGCTGTACAATCAGAGAGACAAACAGGAATGTTGCTCATTTGAATACAGAAGATTGACCAAGCCTGCACGAATCTGAGCAGAAAGGAAACTCAGCAATACAGTTGCTGCAAAGATGCAGATTTAAGTAAGCTTTTACCATTTTTTTGTGGTATTTTATCTTGTGGCTCTGGTATGAGCTGCATTCTTCCTTTTCATTCCCTCCCAGGAAAAACACAAAGAAAGCAGCCAGCTGCCTTAGCTAGAAGAGAGACTGGGAAAGCCCTCCCAAAGAAACGAACAGGACAAAAAAAAAAAAAAAGAAAAAAAAAAAACAGATGGAAATGTTTAAAAACAGCTTAATAAAAAAATACCCTAGGAGTTCTAAACATCTGCAAGAAAATTCACACGGCCCTTGAGGCAGCAGAAGCTTCAATAAAGCCAGCTGAAAAGGAACAATTTGGGCAACGTGGGTTTTTTTTTTTTTGGCTCTTCTCACAGAAACACACGAGTGGCATGTGAGCTCACTGGGTGTGCAGTTTTGGCATTAAAAAAGAGAACGAGAGGAGAATGAGAAAAAAACAGCGCAAACGCGAAAAGAAAGGTGAGACAAAGAGGGTGGAAAAACGGGAGAGGGCAAAGGAACAAAAAAAAATCTTAAGGAAAAAAAGAAAGAAAGAAGATGGAAACCCGCCCTGGGTGGCTGCTCCTTCCCTCCCCATCTCAGCCCCTAGCCGAGCGTTGCTTGCTCAGCTGGCCCCAAATTTTCCTGCTCAGATGTGGACTTACCCTAAGAGCAGTGTGTCTAGTCCTGGTGTCTTAGGTCTTCTTGCTTCTGCTCCAGTTCAATGAATGAGAGGAGTAGACACTGCTCGTGCCGGAGTGTCACCTAAGAGCAAGGGGAAGGGTATCGCTCAGCCTATGAGCCTGCAGAAGAGCAGAAGTAGGAACGCCTCTCTTGACCAAAAAGGCAAAACAAGTCAAAACCTCCCTGGTTGGCGCTTGAACTTCTGTTTTAAATGTTTTGCTGTTGACAAAAGAGGAAGGAAAACAGCCTTCTGGGTTTTTTTTCTTGAAGAAACCCAGTGGGAGGAATATAAGGAATATATGCTCCTCATCCCGGACACCCCTTGGCATTGCAAATTGCTCCCTAAAGTCCCCCAAAATGTATTATTATTTTTTTCCCCAGGCATGTCCCAGCACCTCTGTGGTTAAAGGCGGCTGTGCTGCTGCTGCCCAGTCTCCTCCCAGTCTCAGACATGATTAACCCACAACCTCCAGGGCAATTCTGCCCATGCCAGTGGGGTGTGGTTTCCTTGCTGCACCAAAATTCCATTTTTAAGCCCCAATGAGTCACTGCGTGCCCTGTTGTTCCTAATCTCTCTTCGCCCTGATTCCTCCAATGCTGCGTGAGTGGGGATGTTACCAAAGGTGTGGATCAGCGATCGGTGTGCTGAGAAACCTTTTTTTTTTTTTTCCCCTTCTAAATACTGCCCCTGCTCTAACCACTCCCCCTTGCTAATGACGATATTTAGGAGGAGTGGCCAAAAAATAAAAATAAAAAAAATAAAAACCTTTTTTCTTTAAGCAAATATTTTCCTTTGACCCCGCGGAGCTAAAAATAAATGTGAGGCTGCTGCCAAGAGCTGTCATAAGAGAGAAAACCACCAGCTTTCCGGTTCAAAACATCTTATTTCTGCCCGCTTACTTCTGGCTGTCGAGCCCAGAAGCAGCTTTGTTTTCCTGTCTTCTTTCCTTTGTTTTCGTCTGAGACAGAGAGGCACCAGCAGTGCCAAATAATGTAAATAACCTTTTTTTTTTTTCTGATGCTGGTGGGGGCAGAGAGTACTTGCTTTGTGCCCATGACTCGGAGGCAGCTACGAACACCCCGCGCTTGCTGATTTTTATTCTCTAAGCAGACACCGCAGAGTCTTTGCTGTTTTTCTGTAGGAGTTTCATGGAGCTGGAAAAAAAAAAAAAAAAAAAAAAAAAAAAACCGCTGTGGGCAGATTGTGCTGCCATCCTCGGGAACTTTTTACATTTTTGGCAACAGGGCTCAAAGCCCCACGGGCAACCCAGCCTCTGTCCACTCAGTTCTGTGGCAATGCCACGTCTCGGCACGGGGTTGAAAAGCCTCCAGCTGGTCCGCAGAGGGTCGAAAAGCCTTGAGTCGAAGAGCCGGGGAGCTGAAATTGGGTTTCCAGATACCTGCACGTGCTGCCCTTCCCTTGGACCAAGCGGTGAGCTACAGGGACGCGAGCCCTGCGAGGTTTGGGCAAAGGATGTCTGAGCCTAATTCCAGGGATTTTTTGAGCTAAAAACAAAAGAAGGGAGTTAACCTGTGCAGCTGCACAGTGACCAGCTGGAGTAATTTATTAAACCACCATTTGCTTGCCAGCAGCTAATTTAATTTAATGGGGGGGGAGGAGAGTGCCTGCAGAATGTGCTGGAGGATGCGGGTGAGCTACGATTTGGGCACGGGGCTGCTGCTGCTGCTGGGTGGATTTGGCTTATCCGAGCTGTTGTGTTGAGCTTACGGGGCAAGCTTTGGGGAGCAGGGGGTGCCCACGAAGGAGCAGCAATGATGAAGAGTTAGGGACCAGCCTCAACCCCATTCCCCTGCCCAGCTCATGGGGAGCAGGTAGAAGAGGGTGGATGGGGCGGAATTTGGTTTTGTTTTGCTTTTAGCCCTCCCTGCTGCAGTCTGTTATTAGCAGGCAATAAATTACAATCTGTCTGTGCTGAGGCTGTTTTCGCTGTGTTGGTGATCCTTTCTCCTTTTCTCAACCCTTGAGCTTTCTTTTCATCCTATTTTCTCCCTCATCCCTTTGAGGATGGGGAGCAGGAGCAGCCTGATGGAGCCGAGCTGCCCATCAGCACCAAACAACCAGGCATGGGGTTTCTGTCCATTTTTTTTTTTTTTTCCGCTTGGATTCCTCTTTCCTGGACAAAGAGCCTTTGTTTTCCTTGCCACGTGTTTGGTGAGGGTGCTGCTGGATCAGGCAGTAAATTCCCTTCCCGCTGGAGCCATGAAACTGAGACCAGAGTTTGCTCCTACTGATTTCAGCGTCCTATCTGATGTGAAAACAGCCTTTATTGCCTTTCTTTTTTTTTTTTTTCTCCAAAACACACCAAGCTGTAGTCTGGAGCAGGAGCAATTTGGCTTTTGGGGACGAGTTGGTGCTGAGGAGGGTGGCAAAGAGCTGCTGTAAGGCAGCAAAGCTCTGCCTAGGTCCAACTTTATCCAAAATGGAGCAATTAAAACACAAACAAACAAAAAAAAAAACACAACTTTTTATTCTTCCCCGTGGAAATAAAGAGCCAGCCTGGTTTTGCCTGGAAAATTCTCGTTGTGAACTGAAGGAGAAAAAACAACCAGATGGTCTGGATCTGCGCAGTGTTTTGCCTCTGTTTACAGAAAGCAATCAGCTGGGCTTTGTTCAGCACACCTGGAGGCTCTTCCTTTAAAAAGCCTGAGCTCTTTTTGAGATGCAAATGATTCGGTGGCAATAGCTTCATCTGTGGGTTTCTTGTTTTATTGTTAGTTTTTCTTTTCATTTATGTATTTTCAGTTGTGAGCTGGGACATTTTCTGCAGCCTGTGGGGTTGAACGAAGCTTGGAGTAAATATAAACAGCAAGAAATGAGGATGTTTTCCCGTGGACTTTAAGAAAACGGTGTGTCCGGGCCTAAAATAGCATTTCGGATATTTTTTACAAGAACTGTCTGGAAACAAACAAACAAAAAAAAACAGAACAGGAAAGAAAGTGACTTTGAGGATGGCAGAAGCCCTTCCTGATGCAGGTAAATAACCCCCATGCCCTTTTCTTAGGGGTTTTAGGGGGCTGCCCTGCATGCAATGGGTGGTTTGGGGGTTGCTCGGATTTTGGGGTTATGTTGCTCAAGTGGGTTCTGGCGGGCTGTCAAGTGGAGTGGGGGCTGGAGCCAAAAAAACGTTGAAGAAATGGGGAAGTTATCGGGACAGCACTTCCCCACGGCAAACAGAAGGTGCTGAAATGGTTTCCTGGCTTGGATAAGGGGATGAGCTGCTGCTGCTGCCCTTGGGCCGGCCCTAATGGGTGCAGAGGGGTGTGTGGGGCCAGATCCTGCTCACGGGGCCAGGCAGGAGGTAGAGGGGCTCCTCCACGTACTTACCAGCCCCTTGGCTTTGGTGCAGGTGAGGACCCCGCTGCTGCGATGATGCCCCCGCGCCGAGGAGCGAAGGAGATGAGTGAGCACCGGTCCTGTTTTGGGGACGCCGCGGTGCTTCTGGAGGTCGTGGCAGGGCTTAGAGCTACGTGGGCATAATTTAATTTAATTAAAATAGCTGGGGAGAGGGGCGTAAGGAAGGGAAGGCTGTGAGAGGCATGGGTTGGCCCGAGCTGTGGGTGTGGGTGCAATGCCCGTCTCCAGAGCTCGAAGGGGATGGAGGTGATGCAATGAGCTCAGGCAGCCCTAAAAAAACTCGGAGGCCAACGGCAGCCTCTGAGCTGAGTCTTTTCCCCCTGATATGTGCTTTCTGGGTGTATTTTCAGGTGCTGGGGGGAATAGAGGGGCAGTGGGGAGCTCGGGGGGGCTCTTGGAGGCGCTCGCACCCTGTGTTTGCTGACCGTGCCTCTCCTCCGCGCTCTGTTGCCTTGTTCTCCCTCCAGCTTTTAGCCTCAAGTGCCTTAAGGACAAAATGGTCCCCATCGGGGTCACCGTGCTCGTGGCAGCGTTGCTGATCTCCGTCATTGCCCTGGCAGGTAAGAGGATGGAGGTGGCTCCCCCAAAATCCTCTCCTCCCCTTTAGAAAACCCAGCAGTGAGCATGGGGCAGGGGCTGGGCATGGGATGCCAAGGGAAAACCTGGAAGGGGAAAAAATTTGTCCCTAAAGGGGCCAAAACAGCCCCGAAACACTCAGCTCCAGGAGGAAGCTGCGGAAAGACCTTTATGGAGAGGGAAGGAGGTGTTTATTTCAGCCCCAAGTGGCTTCTGGAGCTGAAAATGAATATTTTGAACGTGAACAGGAAAATGAAAACGACAGAAATAAAATGAGAAGTGAAAATGAACGTGTTTTTTTAACACGAGGGGTTGGACCTCACAAATCATCACCACCGATTAAAATACACCGGGCAAGGGTTTCACCAGAACTCCTCCTGCTTATTTCCAGCCAGGAAATGTCCGTCCTGCCCCTCTCCCATCCTTCCCAGCTGCTCGGAGAACGGCATCGGGTTCGGGGAGAAATGCTTCTACTTCGTGGAGGAGGAGGCCGACTGGAACAGGAGCCAGAGCTTCTGCCTTTCCCGACGAGCCCAGCTGGCCACCATCAACAGCCAGGAGGATTTGGTTAAATGAGGGGTTTGCCGGCTGCTGGGGTGGCTTTTTGGGAAGCAGCTGTGGGGTTCCTTGGAGGGTGTCAGGTGAAGATGGGCACAACATTTCTTCTTTGCTTTCCAGCAATTCCTATTGCGCTACGGGCGTGCTTTGCACTACTGGGTCGGTCTGCAACGGGAGGGATCCAACCCCTGGAGATGGTTCAACGGGTCTCTCTTCAACAACCTGTACGTCCTGGCTTCTTTTTCTTTTTTTTTTTTTTTTTTTTAATGGGCTGGGAGCAATTAACCACCCCTTTTTCTAATGCTTGGTCCTCGCGAAGCAGCTTGTGGATGCAGAGGGCATCCCTGGATGAACCCATATGGGATCGAGCAACCAAAAATATTCCTTCCTTCGTGGAAGGAGGCAGATTTGGCTTTGCATGGGGGTCATTGTCTGCTGGAAAGGATTCTTCCTGCCCCTTCCAGCACCGTTTGCTTGTATGGGAGATGCTCAGCCCCTTGACTTCTCCTGCTGCTGCTCTGTGCAGGTTCGATATCCGGGGCAATGGCCAATGTGCCTACATCAACCTCGACGGGGTCAGCAGCGACTGGTGCTCCCAGCTGAAGTATTCGGTCTGCAGCCACCCCTTGAAGAGCCCCAGGGGAGCGTGGAGGGGAGGAGAGCCCTGAGCTGCCCCCTGCAGCATCCTCCTGCGTCCTGGAGTCGCCTCCGAATTTCCACCATGAAGATGACGAAGAGAAAGCTGCTATCATTAAACCCCCTTGTGTAGGGTTCCTGACGGTACATTATTTAAAAAAAAACAAGTCTTAATTTATTTTAACTTCAGCTTGCAGAAGTAGAAACTCCTTGAAGCAACAGCGTGGAGCTCTGGGATCAAAGGATCCTTCAACCGCTGGTGTCTTTGCGGCAGTTGCAGAGAGACTTGGGAATACCCAAGAGGTTTGGAAAAAATATTTGTCCAGCACTCTGAAGCTTAATCCTGAGGGCTTGGTGCCCTTGTTTGGGGGATTCAGAGGTAGGGAGAGAAAGGGAAAGCAGAGGAATGAAGCAGAGCTGGGAGAAGCCACCAGCCTTGAAGCTCTGGAGCTGCTTTTTGGCATCCCGGTGCCGTGTCCCATCCCGTTTGTGCCTTGTCGTGGCTCCCTCGGGCGAAGCTGTGCTTAAATCTTGGTGGCCTCTTTCTGGCAAATCCAGTGCAACGGCGTGCCGCACGTGTGGGAGCGGAGCTGCCCTTTCCACATCGACGCACAGGCGTTCACCCTCCTTTCCCCCATCACCTGCAGCCTGGGGAGCACCGTAAGCACGATTTTAATCAGCCCAACAAAAAGCGCTTGGATGCTGCTTCCAGCAGCAACGTTTCAGTTCATCAGATGGTTTTTTTCCCCAAAAAAGACCCTTAAAACGAGTCAGCTGTTCAGCTTGGAGCGTACCACCCCGTTTGCCTCCTGTTTCTCCAGAGAAAGCAGTTTTCCAGCTTCTGCCCCACAAAAAATCACTCGTTTCTCCTCCCCACACACCCTCTGCTTTGTCTAATAAATATTTATCTCTCCCAAAAGCTCTTTTTTTTTTTTTTTGTTTTTGATATTGGAGACACTGTGGCTACAGTAGGACCCCAGCTGCAAAATACCCTGGATTGGGGCATCTCATTTTAACTAGCTGAAATTTCCCTGCCTGAAATTGCAGGGAAAATATGTAGGAAAAATGCTTTAATCGCTTCTTCCTCTCCTTGCCGAGCAGCTGGGGGCTGTGGACCCGCACTGCCCAAATTTCATTTGCTCCTCACCAGCTCTGGAAGGATTTCTGGGGGAGTTTGCTGTTGAGGAATGGGGTGAGCAACCCAAATTTCCCCTGGGATGGGGTTTTTGCACCGGGCTCGGGAACAACTCACAAATCATCCTGCAAAGGGGATCCATCCATCCACGTCCACCCCTCGCCCTGAGTCGGGATGGTGCTGAGTCCCGTCCAGCTCCCGGCTATTTCTTTGCTCATGGCCCCGATGAAATCCTAGGGAAAGAGGAGGCAGGCCCCTTTCCCCCTTTTTCCCCCCCTTTCCCTCCCCTTCTCCTCTTTTTCCCCCCCTTCCCCCCCCTCCTCTTTTTCTCCCCCTTCTCCTCTTTCCCCCCCCTTCTCCCCCTTTTCTTCCCCCCTTTCCCCCCCTTTTTCTCCCTTTTCCCCCCTTCACCCCTCTTTTCTCCCCCTTCTATTATTATTTTATTATTTTATTACTATTATTTCCCCCCTCTATTATTATTATTTATTTTTCCCCGACATCCGTTTGTCTCTGCAATCCGGGCAGGCAGCACCAGCTGCAAAAATGTATCCGATTTGGGGTCGCGATGCTTCCTCTTTGGTCCTTTACCTTCTCCTCCACGCTCTTCAGCATCACCAGCTCTGCCCTCCTGTCCTTGCAGTCACCTCCTGCCTCTTTCCAGGGCAGGGTTTTTGCAGAAATCCGGTAGCATTTGGTGGCGAAGGGTTGCCAGCCCGTAGGGCAGAGCCAGCAGCCCTCGGCACCTGGGGCAGGGGTTGGGGACGTGAGCTGGGTAAGGGGCAAAGCTGGGAGACCCCTCCCCAGGACCCTCCCAAGCTTTTCTCAACCCCCCGGGTGTTGTTTTTTTTTTTTAGGGGAAAAAAAATCTTTATGAGAACTGGGGGGAAAGCCGGGGTTGGAGGGATAGGAGCAGAGGTTGAAGGTACAAAGAGGGGTGCACGGAGAGGGGAAGGATAAAGGTGACAACACGGAGGGAAAGCAGCAGGGTGGAGGGGTCCGGGGGGGCTTTCCCTCGCCGTCGTGCCCCGTTTTCTGCGTGGAGGGGCCCAAAGCAAGCCAGCACCCCCCTAACAGCGTGGGCTACCTGGTGCCTGGTGGCTCTCGGCCTCGCACAGCCGCTCTCTGAGCCCCAGCTGGAAGCAGTTCAGGGAGCGGTTGGAGCTGGAGGTGCCCTTGCCCGGGCAGGGTTCCCAGGAGCATGAACCAGTGGGGTTGAGGCCGTTTCCATCTGAAATTAGGGGGGGCGGGATGGGTTTGACCCCAGGATTGCAAGCAGCGGGGTGAAACCCTTGCGCGGAGCCACCCTCGGGGTGGGATGGAGCAAGGTGCTGCCTGGGGGAGCAGGGATTTGTGGCAGCACAGGCATCAAACCCACAAAAAAAACCAGCCTGGTGGGGCCAGGAGCTTTCTTGCTCTAAATACAGGCAAAATACGGAGCTGCCATGGCTTTTGGGGGGGATTTGATTTGTCTTCCCCCCACCCTACGGCACCCCGCTGCTCACCGTGTCGCTGCAGCAGCCACAGCACGATGCCCGCCAGGACGGCGGCCCCAACCCATCCGGCTCCCAGTATCGCCCAGTACCACCGGCGACCTGCAATGGGACCCAGACTAGGAGCGAAAACCGCATCGTTGCTGTCCCTGCCTTGTTTTAACGCCCTTTGGTTTGGTGTCCGCGTCATGGGGACGGTCACGTCTGTCACCCCCCTCGCCCTGCATCCTCCAAGGCGGCTTGGAGGGGAGCTGAGAAGCGAAAAATAAACACCCACAAGCTGCCTCCCTCGCTTGGCCGAGGCGATGAGCAGCAGCTCAGCTCCTCTGCACCCCGTGCTGCACCTGGGAGGGGGTTTGGGGGGTCCTGGCTCAAGGGAAGGACCCAAAATTAAGCCTTGGGGTGCTCAAAGCCACAATTTCTGCTTGGTTGCACCCCGCCTGCAGAAGCCCTTGAGCTACGTAAGGAAGGGGAGCGTGCAAAAGCTCTGCAGGTAGCGGTGTCCTCGGGGGAAATCCTCCTTGCAGCACATTTCCCCTCCTCATTTCTGAGAGATTTGGGGAAAGAAATCTGCTCGTGCAGCAGCTCTGAGCCTTAGCGGAGGCAGGCAGCAAACATCCTCGAGGAAAATGAGGATTTGGGCTGGAAAAAACCCTTTTCTCCCTGTGTTTTCCCCCCGTTAGGGTCCAGCAGCTCCGGGGTGGCATCAGGGACACCGCCAGCACCGTTTGCAGGGCGTCCAGCCCACCTCCCCCAAAAGATATAGGGGCCAAAACCCAGAGGGACCCCAGCACCCACGGGTACGAAGCAAATCCACTCACCGGGAGGCTTTGGGAGCTGTGGGATGCCACCGGGACCCTGTGGCATCTCCAGGTCGGTGTAAACCGTTGTCACCGCCATCGCCGGCGGTCCCCAGGGAGCAGCAGAGCCAGGTCCAGGGGCAGAAAAACGAAATTATTATTATTATTTTTTTTTAATTATTTTTTCCTGGAGTTTAAGCTGGGTGAAGCGGCGCTGGGTGTCTGAGCCTCGCCTGCCGCCCTCTGCTCCTCGACCTGCTGCGGCCGCCCACAAAAAGCGGTTTCCAAAAGCGAAGCAGCCTCTGAGAGGTGCAAAAGGAAGGGCATATTGTTTAATTAGCATTAATTTTTTTTTTAAAAAAAAGAAATATCAAAATAGAAAACATTAAAAAAGCAATAGCAACCCCTTCTTCGCTGGGAGAGGAGGGTCAGGGCAGGGCTTTCATCTCATTTATTATTATTTTTTAATGCAATTATCTTCTTGCATAGAGGTTTCTGCACCTTGGCACCAAGCTGGGGAGGGGACCGGGGGGGTAACGGGTGCTGCTCGCCCCCGCTGTGTCCCCACACCCCTCCACCACTTGCTGCAGCCCCAATTTTAATTCAGCTCCTGTCTCCTCCGGGCAAACCCCTCCATCCTCTAAGGGATGAGCATAATTCCCTTTTCCATGCAATTATCCCCAAAATTCCACTTCATGATCACTACCTCTCCCTTTCCCACCTTTGGAGGTGAGGATAAAACCTTGGAGGGGGGAGGGGGAAGAAGAAGCAGAAGCCACCAGTGCTCAGTCCCTCGGCCTCCAGCACCCCTGCAAGCCAGGGACAGGTGTAAGAGACGGGTATTTTAGCAAAAATAAATATAATGAAATAGACTTTAGGGTAGAATTTGTGCGGCTGCTCCCTCTCTAACATTTTTTGCACAAGTGCTGCAAAAATGTGTCGTCGTCCCCCCCCAGCTGCAGCAGCCTGTGGTTTAGCACCTTTTCAGAACCTCATCCACAAGATGTAACAGATCAACACCTCGTTTTGTTTTGTGTCTTCTTTTTTTTTAATTTTTAAGCCATCAAACCCCAAACCTCCCTGTCCTCAGCTCTTCCTGCCTCTGGGCTTTTGAATTTTCTTGGTTTCTCTTGGATTCTGCGCTTTCTCTCGTAAATAACCCCCAAGCGAATTTCTTTTCATGCTAAAGCACTTTGCAGCAGCAAGAAATCCAAGCCAGGATGAAATTTCCTTCCCATTTTTATTTTTTATTTTAATTTATGGGTCCCTTCCAACTCAGGATACTCTACGATTCTGTTTTTTAATTAATTCCTAGCATCCCTTTTTGCTTTGATTTATTTTTGCTCCTTTTCACCCCATAGTTTAGCACCTTAATTTAATTTAATTTAATTTAATTTAATTTAATTTAATTTTGATTTATTTTATTTCATTTCATTTCATTTCATTTCATTTCATTTCATTTCATTTCATTTCATTTCATTCTATTCTATTCTATTCTATTCTATTCTATTCTATTCTATTCTATTCTATTCTATTCTATTCTATTCTATTTTTCATTTTATTTTATTATTTTATTCCTGCATTTTCTTCTCCCTTTCTCCTATTCTCACAAATGCTGGGCAAGCACGAAGAGATGCTTCACCCCAAACATCACCCCTATCATCTCCCTTCATTTAGATGGCTGGGGCTTTGGAGGCGCAAAATTTACATTTTCCATAAATTTCTTCAGCAAAAAATATTCCCATATTTGGGAATATGGGCAGTGAAGAGCCACCTCATTACGAAGGTTGGATGTAATGATTTCATCAACGAACCTTGCTGGATTTATCAGCCAAATTCAGGTTTGAGATATCCGAGCTCACGTCGCAGCCTCTCCACCCCAACTATTGCTCCAGAGAAAAGAGTACAAGGGTTGCAGAGCAAAGTGGTGGAAACGTCTCCTCTGTTTGGGGTGGAGAGGACCAAAATTGGTGGAATTAATGACGGAGAGGAGGTTTTCATGGAGAAGGGGTTGCACAAGCCTCCGTGGTTGGTGGTGGTGAACCAGCTGGAGAAATGCTCCTGGGGAAGAAAGGGGTGAAAAACCTGCAACTTTTCCCACTTTTACTGCCACCCATCCCAAAATCCAAAACACCTTCACTCACCAACCAACGCCAACTAGGTGACGGCTCCCATCATCGCAGCACGGACCCCCCAGGCCCTTCTCGTCCCCTCTTAGGCTGGGGAAAACAACTGAAGCCCTGAGGTTTCCTCCTGCAGCAGCGCCCTGCTCTCCCTCCTGCTCTGCGAGGCAGCGGAGGATGTGGCTTTGCTCTGCAGGATGTTTTTTGGTCAAACAAAGCAGATGAGAAATCATCATTCTCTACCAGACAGCCCCAAACGGGGATCCTTGGGCGCAGCGGAAAGGATGCGTCCATCCCATTACCCTTTGCCTACATTTTGTGTCTGTGCAAATTCATGTTGGGGATTTTTTAGGCGTCCTTTCAACACCCAAAATTTTGGTTCAAATTATTTTGCATCCAATGTGTTTTTTTTTTTTTTTGTAAATTGTTTCCTCCTCCAAACCCCATCCTTCAGCCAAAACCCAGGGCTTGGTCCATCCCAGTGGCCCACCCCTTCTTTTCTGGTCCATCCCCTCTCTTTTGGGGCTGCAGCTGCCCAAAACTAACCTATAAACACACTTTTTATTCGACCACCCCAAACACAACCTTTCCGAACCCAAAACACATTATTATTATCTTATTTTCTCCGGTAGAGGGAGTACTACACAAATACTACTCCTGCTCTGGATCACGGAAGCTTTGTTCCAGCTGAGCCAAAGCTCCCTCCAGGCATGGGTCCCAATTCTGGAAAACTTCAAAAATGAGCGAATTAAAATTCAGGTTTGGGTTTGCAAAGGACAAGGAGTAGGGGAATTGAGCCAGGCAAAATACATTTACGCTTGCAGGGAGCAAACCAGCTATAAAGCTGCCGCCCAGCACGTGCAAAAAACGTTTTCCTCCATAAAAGTGATGTTTTCACCAGTCTGTGGTCAACCTAAAGGTGCTCTTTAAAAACCAAGTGTGAAGTGACGCTGCTCTAGCTTTAAAAAAAAATAAAATTTTGAAAGATGGTTTTCTTGCAAAATTTGCCATTTTTGAAGGAAATGGGGGTTGGACCTGATAATTCCTTGAGGTCCCTTCCAACCCTTACAATTCTGTGATTCTGTGAAAACAAAAAGCAAATTTCTAGAGACACCTCCTGCCTTGACTGCAGAGGGATTTGGTGCTCCGTTTATCTGCTGGTTTAAAAGCATTTCTCTGGCCTGAATATATGGCATTTGATGGAAAGCTTCCAGTGCCTTCTCATCGTGTGCTGCATGTTCTGCAGAGCTCCTGTGCCTCCAAGAGCTGCCCACAGCTTCAGCTGGGAGAAAACGTGTTTTTGCAAACGGGCAGGTGTCCGTTTCCAACGGAAATGTGTGCTTCCATTTTTATTTTTATTTTTTGGCCACTCCTCCTAAATATCATCATTAGCAAGGGGGAGTGGTTAGAGCAGGGGCAGTATTTAGAAGGGGAAAAAAAAAAAAAGGTTTCTCAGCACACCGATCGCTGATCCACACCTTTGGTAACATCCCCACTCACGCAGCATTGGAGGAATCAGGGAGAAGAGAGATTAGGAACAACACGGCACGCAATAATTTCCTGAGGGAAAACAACCGGGTTCTGGTCCAGCGAGAAAGCCACACCCTGCTGGCACGGGCAGAACTCGCCCTGGATGCTCTGAACAATCATGGCTGAGACTGGGAGGAGACTTGGCAGCAGCAGCACAGCCGCCTTTAACCACAGAGGTGCTGGGACATGCCTGGGGAAAAAAATAATAATACATTTGGGGGGACTTTAGGGAGCAATTTGCAATGCCAAGGGGTGTCCGGGATGAGGAGCACGGTTCTTGTTGTCTCTGGGTGCTTTGTGCTTATTTTGCTGGGGCAATGTTAAATGAATGACCACGGTGGGAATGGATTTTGGGGTGCCGGGACAACGCCTTTGATCGGGAGGGTGCTGGGGTCTTGGGGACTCTCTACCACCAAGAAGAGGTTGGAGACCCATCCCTGTGCAAGGTGAGGAAGCTCAAGATGGAAAATGCTGGATGCTCAAGGTGAAAGGACCTCGATTTGGGAGCTCTCCTCCTCCTTCTGCGCTCAACCAGGTGGCTCTAAAGTGCCGTGGTGGAGGTTTCAATGAACGTTAGATGCTCTTGCGACAAGAATGAAAGCAGCAAGACCTGGTCGTGTCCTGTGTAATGACCACAAAGGGCTTGTTTTTCAGTCCTAGACCAACTGGTCCAGGGCAAGAAACCTGTGGCCATCTACCGATGGCTTTGCTGTCACATCTGCCCATGCAGAAATGATTTTCATGCCCCTTCCCATAGGGTGGTGGGCTGAGACCTATCCTGGCACCTTCCCGATAGGATCTTGTGTGTCCGTGACACAGAAAGGAGGTGGGATGGGGATCCTACTCCAGCAGCTTTCAGTCCTTCTCCCCCTATACTTTGTGGGAAGCTCAAAAACCTGGCTGGGCTCAGCCAGCTCGAAGCAGGTGATGGATTCAACCCCGGCCCTAAAACCAGTGCGTTCCCCCTTTCCCAAGAAATGAACATGGTTGTGCTCTCAGTGCCCCAGTGGAGAGCTTTCCAATGGGCAAAAATGCAGTGAAAAGAGGGGGAAAGCACCAAAATGTATCCCAAAGGGTTGGCAGTGCCAAGCTGCCCCTGGATGCTGGAAATTCTGTGGAAGGCTGAGCCATATCCTCTACGCAACTACCATGATGAGCTGTATCCTCTTTGAAACTATCTGAAAGGAAATTGTGGTGAGCTGGGGGTCGGCCTCTTTTCACAGATAATTAACGATAGCACTAGAGGAAATGGCTTCAAGTTGTAGTAGGGGAGGTTCAGGTTGGAAATTAGGAGACATTTTTTCCTCAGAAAGGGTGATTAGGACTTGGAAAAGGTTGCTCAGGGAGGTGTTGCAGTGACCATGAGATGGTGGAGTTCAGGATCTGATGTGGCAGGAGCAGAGTACCGAGCAGAATCACAACCCTGGACTTCAGCAGGGCCGATTTTGGCCTTCTCAAGCATTTGCTAGAGGAAATCCCATGGGACAGGGTACTTGAAGGAAAAGGGGCCCAGGATAGCTGGTTAGCATTCAAGGACTGCTTCTTCTGAGCTCAAGATCAGAGCATCTCGACAGGTAGGAAGTCAGGAAAGAGAGCAAGGAAACGGGCAGGTTAACCTGCATGATTAACCAGGGAACTGCTGGGCAAACTTGAGTGGAAGAGGAGAGTCTAAAGGTGATGGAAGGAGGGGCTGGTCACATGGGAGGAATATAAGGTTGTTGTCAGATACTGTAGGGAGGCAACTAGGAAAGCTAAGGCCTCCCTAGAATTAAACCTTACGAGAGGGGTCAAGGACAACAAAAGGGCAATATGCCACAGATAAAACTAACACTAGAGGCATTGTAGGCCCACTTTGCTTCACCAAGGGGAAGTTGTGCTTGACAAACCTGACAGCCTTTTATGAGGACATGACTGGGTGGATAGATGACGGTAAAGCAGTGGACGTGGCCTGTCTTGATTTCAGTAAAGCCTTTGACACCGTTTCCCACGGCATCTCAGCAGCTAAACTGAGGAAGTGTGGTCTGGACGATGGGGTAGTGAGGTGAACTGGCTGAAGGGAAGAAGCCAGGGGGTTGTGGTCAATGGGACAGAGTCGAGTTGGAGGCCTGTGTCTAGTGGGGTCCCTCAGGGGTCTGTACTGGGAGACCTCGACAGGTTGGGGAATTGGGCAGGGAGACCTTATGGCTCCCTACAACTACCTGAAAGGAAGGTGTGGGAAGCTGAGGGTCGGCCTCTTCTCACAGATAGCTAGTGATAGGACCCGAAGGAACGGCCTCAAGGTGTGCCAGGGGAGGTTCAGGTTGGAAACGAGGAGACATTTCTTCTCAGAAAGAGTGGTCAGGCATTGGGACGGGTTGCCCAGGGAGGTGGTGGAGTCACCGTCCCTGGGGGTGTTCAAGGAAAGGTTGGACGTGGTGCTTGGGGACATGGTTTAGTGGGTGACATTGGTGGTAGGGGGATGGGTGGGCCTCCATCTTGGGGATCTTTTCCCGCCTTGATGACTGATTCTTTGATTATCTGAACGGAAAGCAACAGTCAGACAAGAGCGCACGAATGCACACGGCCGCTTGCTCCGCCTCCTTTCCACTGAGTTTCCCCAAAATGTTGTGGTTTTCTTGCTCGGTGCTGTGCAAGTCACGCCCATTTAACTTTTTGCTGCCCGGATGGTTTCATCCTCCCTTCCCCAGCACACTTTTCCCCATCTGATCCATCCCTCGTGCTCCTGGCAGGGTCTTTCAAGTTCCCCAAATGTGCAGAGACTCAGCTGCATTGTATGGGGCTCTATGTCCTTTGGGACGTGGAGTCCTGCTACCGAAACCCTGCCACGTAAACCCACAACAGATGGAGACAGGCTCCCCTTTCTGAGCCTCCAACCATGTGTTTGCACATCCCAAGGGGGAAAATCATTTTGATCTCCTGGGAGTCGTCCTTGCCCCATCTCCCCTTTGCCCTCTGCACCCACAAGTGAAAAAAAAAAAAAAAAAAAAAAAAAGATAATCCTGTTTTGAGGGGGCAAAAGGTTATTTTGGGCAGCCAACCAGACCTCAATCACCCTCAGAAACTTGAGTTTTGCCCCAGTGAGTCAAAGCCACATTACCACAGCCCCCGCTTTGCATGCAAGCCTTTGCAAGCCAGCTCAGACAAAAAAACGTTGTACTGTATAATGCAGCATTACTCCCCCGCGGGGGCCTTAAATTCCCCCCACGGGGGCCTTATATTCCCCCTAGTGGGTTTCTTCGATAAAAAAAAAAAAAAACAGAAGGTTGCTTTCCTTCCTCTTTTGTCAACAGGAAAACTTTTAAAACAGAAGTTCAAGCGCTAACCAGGGAGGTTTTGACTTCTTTTGCTTTATCGGTCAAGAGGACTATATCTGAAGGCGTTCCCACTGCAACAGCCCTTGACAGGCTGAGTGCTGCTCCTCCCTCGCTGCTACACAACCCTGCTCAACGAACAGGATGACATAAGCCACAAGGAGCAGAGAGGCTGCTTTTACGGTAAGTCCACGTCTGAACACAAAAATTTGGGGCCAGCTGAGCAAGCAACGCTCAGCTAGGGGCTGAAATGGGGAGGGGAGGAGCAGCAAGTCAGGGTGGGTTTCCATCTTCTTTCTTTCTTTTTTTCCTTTAAGATTTTTTTGTATTACTTTGCCCTCTCCTGTTTTTCCACCCTCTTTGTCTCTTTCTCTTGTTTCTTTTTGCATTTGTGCTGTTTTTTTTTCTCATTCTCCTCTCATTCTCTCTCTTTTTTAATGCCAAAACTGCTCACCCAGTGAGCTCACATGCCACTCATGTATTTCTGTGAGAACAGCCAAAAAAAAAACCCACATTGCCCAAACTGTTCCTTTTCAGCTGGCTTTGTTGAAGCTTCTGCTACCCCAAGGGCTGTATGAATTTTCTTGCAGATATTTAGAACTCCTAGCTGTTTGTTTTTTTAAGCTGTTTTTAAACATTTCCATCTGTTTTTGCTGTTTTTTCTTTCTGTTTGTTACTTTGGGAGGGCTTTCCCAGTTATATAGCTAAAGCAGCTAAAGCAGCTGGCTGCTTTCTTTGTGCTTTTTCTGGGAGGGAATGGAAAGAAGAATAAAGGTGAAATGAAGCAAAAAATAATATTGATCAGTATAATTAATAATCTGGGGGGAGCTGAAGTAAAAAAGCAGACTTGGGGGGAGAGGGATAAAACCTGGGTACAAGCTCAGGCTGCTTTGAGTCTACAGGGTGCAAAACCCACCAAGGTGTGTGCTTTTTTCAAGGGAATTTTGGTTAATTTTACAGTTGTAACAAAATGGAAGCTTAACCAAAAGAAGAAGAGAAGCTCTTCTCTTGAAATGGAGAAACAAAAGCATGCAGCTATCGGTTTCCCTATTTGGTCTCAGAAACTGACATTTTCGGTTTTCAAAGCAGTGCTCAGTTGGGTTTGGGTGGTTTTAGCTCACGCCAGCCAACTTTGAAGCTGAGCCAGGCTTTGTCCTATGGAGTTTGGGGTACCTGCAGCCCACCCTTATTACAAATTTTTATTCCCCCCTGCCAAATTCAATCCTAAAACTTCTTCCAGAACTCTATTTCCCAGCACGACCCCCAGCACTGAATGTTCCTCCTGCAATTTTTCCCTGCGTGCTGCTGTATTCGCTCGAAACCAAAACCTTTCTCTTTAAGAGCTTATTCCTAGATGTTTGGTTTAACAATAAATCCATCATCCAGGTGGGGCAGAGTCCTTCCTTGTTGATTATTTTCCAACAACAGTGCCAGAGATCTGTGGGACAAAGCTGCTGTGTTTGAACAGCAGCCAGCATGCCCTTTGCTCAGAAAACACTGCAGGGGGAACTGAGATAAGGGATGGCTGCACACCAAGAATGTCAGCAAGACCAGCTGCTGGCTTATTTCCTCCTCTGTTTTTTTTTAAATTCAGCTTCCTGCTTCCTTGCTAGGCTGAAGCCACTTGGGGGAGGGCGTCATGTCCCAGACAGCTCAACTCCCTTTGAGCTTTGAGTGCTGATAGGCAGTATTTTTCTTTTAATTTCTTTTAGTATTTAAAGTCAGTTTAAACTTCTGTCTTTCTCTTTTCTCTTTGTCCTTTTCTTTCTCTTTTTTTTTCCTTCTCTTTTTTTCTTCATCTTTTTCTTTTCTTTCTCTTTCTCTTTCTCCCTTTCTTTCTGCCTTTCTTTCTGCCTTTCTTTCTCCCATCGTTTCACCCTTTCTCCGTTCCCCTGCAGCAGACCACAAGCCCTCTCCCCACCCACGTTTTCCCCACGTCCGCTCCAGATCCCTGTAAGTCTTCACACCCGGGGCTTTCCTGGCCCCCCAACACTCAGCTCTCTCCTTGCTATTGCAGTGTGCTCGGGCAGCTGCGGCCAGAGCACTGTTTACGTGGATGTGATCGGTGAGACACGACATTTACTTGCCAGCCATGGGGAAAGGAGCCCAAGAAAAAACACACCCCAACAAAGAAGAAATGCTGAACCCTCCAGGAGACGAGGAAAAACAATACAAATGGGGTAATGCTGGGGGAAAGCGAGATCTGGCTCCGGTGGGGCACTGGTGGGATGGGCACTGGACAGGGTTTTTGGGTGGGTGAGGACAGGCTCTGAATTTTACCATGCAGCCACCTCTAAATCCAGCCGGAGGACCTCAAAGAAGGGAGCTCCTATCCCAAAGGGAGTGGGGGGACTATAGGATCAACCGTGGATCCAGCAGAAAATGGGCAAATGGGGGGTGCAAAGACCCAGCCCACATCTCCTGCTCTCTTCTCCACCAGACTCCAGCCCCCATGGGATGGAAAGGAAATGTCGTCGTGTACAAGGACTCCTCACTCCACTGTGTGTGGTGCTGAGTGTCCTTGTCGTCATTCTGCTTGTGGCCTTGATTGGTGAGTCCCCCTGGAGCATCCCCACGACAAGGAGATGGGCCAGGGACCTGTTCTGGGGGTGGAGCGGGGAATTCCAGGGTTTTCCCAGCAGGATGAGAAGACCCCCAAGCATAGCACTGAGCCTGCTTCATGGGGCACCCCCTTTTGTCCCCTAAACCAGGCTCTACTCAACCTTTCCAAGGGGGTGCCCCATCTTGGCACATCCCAACCCCCCTACATTTGCTGGAGGGGTATACGTATAATTAAAAAAATGTAATTTTTTTTTATTTATATTTTTTTAAATTTTGTTTTTTATTGTGGCTGTCCGTGCATCTCACCTGCTCATTTTTCTCCTTTTCCAGTTGTGCAGCCGCAGTCTCACTCATCACATCCCCAATTCTCCCACGTGTGCCCAGACACGTGGATTGGCTTCCAAGGCAAGTGCTACTATTTCTCAGAGAATGAAACCAACTGGAAGACCAGCTTGGAAAAGTGCAAGGCCTTGGAAGCCTCCCTGACCTCCATAGACAGCCTGGACGAACTGGTGAGAACTGGGCACGAGCCCCCACGCCAGCTCTGGTGTGGAAAATGTGTGGGACCAGACCAAAAACCCATTTTCCCCCAAATTTCACCCACTGACAAAGCCAGGAGAAGATGCCCTGGGGAAAGCAACAGCCTGGGCTGGGGGATGAGCAATATCACATTATTTTCTCCAAAACTCCCTCCCTATGTCCAGCTGGGTGCTGTCTTGAGCTTTGGGGGGCATCCTTTTTAGTGAAATTGTAGAATATTCACATCTCTCAAATGAAATCACCTTCCCATCGCAAGGTGCTCTGCAGCCTGGAGGTGGAACCTGGCTGAGTTGTGTTTGGGGAAGATGGGATCACCTAAAACCCATTTGTTTTTTTGCTCTAAAGGATTTCATCATGCGCTACAAGGGCCAAGGAAACCACTGGTTTGGGCTGCATGAGGAAGGCAATGGCCAGTGGAGGTGGACCAACGGCACAGCCTTCAACACCTGGTCAGTATCTCCGCCTGTTGGGGTTGGGTGTTTCGGGTTGGCAATTAGGGTAGGAGTTCTTATAGGGTCTGGGATGGCCTCTTTTGGGACGGGGACCTTCTCCTGTCACCGCAGCCCTGGTTTTCCACGAGAAGCTTGGGTAGACCAAGGATGCTGCACTCTAAACCCCTATTAAACATTGAACACTGCCCCTTCTAACCTTCCCAGGAGAGGAGATCCCAGCTTTTCTTCCAGTTTTTAGGGTAGTTTTCCTACTTTCCTCCCTTCTGCTCACTCAAGAGTGTCTGCGTTGCAGGTTTGAGATGCGGGGAGGTGGCCCTTGTGCGTACCTAAACCAGGAGAAGATCAGCTCAGCCCTCTGCCACACGGAGAAATACTGGATCTGCAGCAGACCCAACAACTACGTCCTCTGGAGGCAAAAGATTTACCCCGAATAAAAGATTCCATAAACATAAAGCTTGTGCCAGTGCCGCAAGATAAAATAGCACAAACATTGGTAAAAACTTACTTAAATCTGCTTTTTACTGCAACAGTATTGCTGAGTTTGCTTTATGGTCAGATTCTTGCAGGCTCAGTCAATCATATGTAGTGTCCAGCGACAAGAGGGATCTGGGTGTTTTATTTGGCAGCAAGCTGAACATGAGCCAGCAGGGTGCCCTGGCAGCCAGGAGGGGCAACCATACCCTGGGGTGCATCAAGCACCGCATCGCTGGTTGGTCCCGCTCTACTCTACCAAGCCTGTAGGGGTTTAAGAAGCGTTTGGATTGTGCTCTTAGTCATATGGTCTGAATTTTTGGGTAGACCTGTGTGGGGCCTGCAGATTAAGGTATATTCTATGATTCTATTCTATGATTCTACTCAAGTCAGCAACATCCCTGTTTGTACAACACTCTGATTGTACAGCAGAGAAACAACACAGCAGAGAGCAACACTCTGATTGTACAGCAGAAAATTGTTTTATATTTTTCTACACTTGCAAAAGGCATTTTTATAATAATACACAATAAACCTGCGAATCTGATTTGCTATGGAGTTATGCTATTTTTTTACTATACACTTCCTACTGGAAGGAGGACAAGGTAAGATTGGAAGAGATACAGTCTGGATGTACATATTTGGAGGGATTTTTTAATAAAAAATATTTTCCTTTAATTACAAAACATAAATTGTGATTCTGTGATTCTGTGAAATTGGAAGCTAATTACACCAGAGCCTACACTGATACTCTCGGCTGTGCTTGGTTGGGTTCAAACCCTGAAATTCCTCACAGAGCCGTAACGAGGAGGGTTGGCTTCACCCCAAATATTAGCAGCAAGCATCCTGCAGGCTGGGCTTTTCGGGGCAGGCATTGCACAGCTCTCCGTCTCCTGCAGTCTTTGAAAGGAGATGGAAAGGTTCTGTCTGGCAAACC
The DNA here is from genome assembly GCF_964034855.1 of Anser brachyrhynchus. Lineage (NCBI taxonomy): Eukaryota > Metazoa > Chordata > Aves > Anseriformes > Anatidae > Anser > Anser brachyrhynchus. The sequence continues at coordinate 28,616 of NC_137723.1, read as the reverse complement.
CAGTTGTGGTCGCTTTCACAGCCATCGTAATCCAGGCTCTTGTCTTTGAAGGTCGCACAGCTGTTCTCCACACTCGGAAGGGAACTGGACCTGCAAACCAAAACCATCAGCACCCAAAAGCAGCTCCTTTTCCTCTTGGGAGAGGGGGCAATGGGAGCTTCTCCCCCAGCCGGCCTCACTGGGCTCCAGGTGGCTTCTTGCTGCGGGCTTGCCCAGATGCGTGTGCACATTGCTGTGCTTGCACTAACATCTGGCTCCTTCCTCCACTGGAGCATGCCCAGGGCATTAAAACCACGTTGGCTGCATAGGTGTGATGAGATGTTGGGTTAGAGTCCTCCGTACAGCCAACCTTTGGGCTACAAAAAGCCTTGCTGGGGGATTACAAGGCTGTTGCAGACACCAAATATTGGAGATCTTGGGGCTGAAATGGAGCAAAGCTGCTCTGCATGCCGCGGGTTGCAGCTGTACTCACGTGGTGTTGTCGAAGGAGGAGTTGTCCACCCATTTCCATCTGTAGTTGGATGCCTTTAATCCGATCCACACCGTTAGCTTGTCCTGGCGGATAATCTCACCTAAGAGCTCCTGGGAAATGGGAGAGGAGCGGTGGCTTCCAAGGGCCTTCAGCAAGAGGCTCGTTGGGGTGCAAAGCCGGCTTTTTGAACCCATTTGGTTCATCCTCAAAGAGACGGGCCCTAAACACCACCCGTGCCTTGGGTGCTGCCTCGCTCAGTGGGTGGAAAGAGCTTAAATTCAGAGCCTGAGACACCAAAGGCTCCCCCTGAGCTCCGTGTCCCTCCTTCCTCCCGTGCCAAAGGTGGGAAGGGGCCTCCAAAGCCCTTTAGGTGGTGATTCAGCCCCATTCCCACCCCTTAGCACGAGGTGGCTCGGAGCTACCAAGCCTCCTGCCACCACCCAGCAACTCCGGGGCAGTTTTTGCCCCTCTACCCACCAAAACCAAGGACTTTTGGTTCCTTTTCAAGCCTTCTCCACTCTGCACTTACCATATCGGCGGTGTTTCGGAGCACGGCCAGATGGGACCCCCGACTTTCGCAGTCTTTTTTGCCTCGCATCCAAGTCCCACTCGATTTGGGAACCTGGTAGCACTGGTCCCCAAAAAGCTGCCAAGACTGGGGGCACAGCTTGCAGCCCCCGTGGCCTGGAGAGGAGACGGAGCTGTGAGAAACCCCAAAAAGTGCTCGAGGTCTCACTCAACCGAGCCAAGAGGCACCGGGAGGGGGGCTCTCTCCCCTCCCACATTTTTCCTGCCCACTTTTCCCACCCATCCACCGCAAGGAGGACCATGGTGGGGCAAGCTCGGTGAAGGCGGAGAGGTGTCTTCTCCTCCTGGAGGCCCACAGAGGCTGGAGATGATCAGCAAAACGAGCTCTTCCTCGCCATGATCATCGACAGCAAGCCAGGCTCGTAGCCCCCCGGGGGCACCCATCCCACCCCGGGGACCCCCCCGGGGAAGGGGTTACCTGCGGAGCCGTTCCAGCGGCAGACGTAGCGCAGCAGGGAGGGAATCACGCACGCCTCCGTCCTGCTCCTTCCCCCGGCCTCGCTCTTGCTCTGCAGAGCATTCGGAGGCATCGGCGCCTTCTGAAAAACTTGGAGGCAAAATTTGGGGGTGAGATTGAGGGTGTTTGGAGGCAACGCTGTGAAAACCGAGCAGGGCTGAGTTGAGTTCCCCAAGCTATTGTGCAACCTCCTTTTCTGGTCATGATTGCACCCAACTTTTGAAATAGCATAAAAACGTTGCTTGTGTCCTCCACCCTTGCTTTAAAAGCCTTTTTTCGTGGTTTTGTGTTTGTTGTTTTGTTTTCAGAGGGGATTTACTCTTGTTGGATGCATCTTGTGGGGCAAAATTCTCCCAAATGGTGACGGCTCCTGGGATAAAACCCTGACCTCCCCTTGGCGAAAAAAAAAAAAAAAAAAAAAAAAAAAAACAACCAAAGAACAATTTCCCTTGTGCTTGCTTGGTTTTAAATGTGTTTACGAGCGGGTTTTACTCACCCTGCACGCTGAGCACCGCCACCAGCACCAGCAGCACCAGGTAGCCCAGCCCGCTCAGCTTCAGGAGGACTCCGTGCCACCGTGGGCACGCGGCGGAAGCTGAAAGAGTCCGTGGTTTTGTTCAGAAAGTACTTTCTTGTAAAATAAAATTAAAATACAGTGAAATGAAATAATATGAAATAAAATACATCAACAAAATAAATTAAATTAAATTTTAATAAATATATCAATAAAATAAATTAAATTAACTTTTGTTCAGAAAGTACTTTCTTGTAAAATAAAATTAAAATACAGTGAAATGAAATAATATGAAATAAAATACATCAACAAAATAAATTAATATCATATCACATCACATCATATTATATCATATCATAATAAAATAAAATAAAATAGAGCCCCTCTGTTTGAACAGAACTTGACGGCTGCTTTGCTACCTCCACGGAAACAAAAAAAAACAAGTGAAAACCCAACGATCGCAACCTTCTCTTTACATCTCCCACCCCAGGACCCTCCTTGCATGGGTCCCGCTGCTCAATGTGGGGCTGCTTTGGTTGGAGCAAAGCCTCCAGGAGCTTGGAGGGGATGGGGAGAAGCTGGGCTGCGGCTTCCCAGTTGCACCAGTGGGTCCCAGTGGGGAAGGAGTCCTGGCGGTGGGCTTTGCTCCCGTTGGAGGCTGGGTACAGAGGTTGGGCTCCGAAGTGAGGCCGTCACCTCCAGGTGCTCTGGGAGGCGGTGGGGGTCCTCAAGAGCAGGGGGGACAGACCCAAACCCTTGGGAAATTGGCCTCATTTAGAGCAGATGTTGGCTGGTGGGACTCGGGTCCCTCCAGCCCTCCTCTCCACCAGGGTCCTAGGCACATTTCACCAAGCTTCGACTTCCATCCGCTGGCGTCGGGGCTGATTTTTGCTGCGGGCAGAGCAGCCCCGGCAGCGAAATCGTTCAAGCTCTGGCCGTTTGCAAGCTTCCTTCTCCCCCGTCCTTCCTTCTTTCCTTCCTTCCTTTCGTTGCCCGCACGAACCGGGATCAACCCCGCAACCCAACCGGCGTTTGGCCGTGTTTCTTGGCCAAGACACGAGCGGACCCAAGCGCCAGCTCTTCCTGGAGGAAACGAAGCTCGCCGTGAGCGCCCACCGCCCAAAATCGCACTTACTGTGATGCCTCTCGGCAGGTGAAGAGCCCCCTCCGGGCTGCCTTAAATCTGCGTAAATAATTTCCCCAGCCATGGTCAGCTCGCCAGCCTGCAGAAGCGTCCCAGGAGTGGCAAAGTCCCCGGGCAACCTTTGCGTTACGACCAACCTTCTTGCGCCTGCGTCCAGCGCCAGGAAATGGCTTTTTTTCGTCTTTTTTTTTTTTTTTTTTATAGATATCTAGACATATCCTACAGCCTTTTCCCTTCAATTGAAGGCTGGCATGTAGGATGACAGCCTCGAGGCAGGAGGATGTCGCACCTCTGGAGGTGCAGAAACACCTTTTGGCTTTAGTGATCGCAGCAAGCACTGTGGTGCTGAGCTGCCAGGAGAGCAGAGTGGTGAAAAAGACAAAATAAAAGCCCTTAAATAAGTTTTTTTTATAACGGGGGCAGGCCAGCGCGTACCAGCGGATAGTCAGGGAAGGAGGAGAAAGGTGATATTTGGTGGGTCTTCCCTGGAATACAGCTTGGGCATCGGTTGCGTGTAACCCAAAAGCTGGAAGGGGATGGTTTTGATTGTAATTTATCACTTTTTCTTCCATGCCAAGTAATTTATCCCATAACTTTTGCACCAGAAGAGGCAGAAGAGGTTTTTTTTTTTTTCCTTTCCTATTTTCTGCAGCTAATTTATGTATGTATATGTATTATCTTGATGTTTAATTTTATTTTCTTATGCCAGCTTGACCTAGCCTCTGCTGCATGGAGCAACTGGCAATTCCTACGACTGGGGAAAAAGCACCACCAGTCCATTTTGCTGTTCGTTGTTACTCTGCCTTCAGATCTCATTGACCTCACGGAAAGTTTTGCACTCGATTTTCTGCGGTGAGCAGTCAGAACCGCTTTTACATTTCTCTTTCTGCACAGCGCTAAAAAAAAAAACACACAACAACAAAGGCTGCACAAGGCTCTGCCTCCATCCTGACCATAGCTTGCAAAAAAATAAAAAAATAAATTAATTAAAAAGTGGTGTTTTTTTTTCTTTTTTTTTTTTTTTTGTAAAAACCTGCATTCAGATAACTTAATTGCAAGACTTATTTTGGATAGCTTGATTGCAAGAACCTCCTTTTTGATTGCTTGATTGGAGAAACACCTTTTTTTTGGATAATTTAATTTCCCAAGCACCTATTTTCTGATTGCTTAATGGCAACACCTTTGGGGGATAGCTTAATCGCAAACCCACCTATTTTTGACAGCTTAATTGCACCTTTTTCTTTGCATTTTTCCCCTTGTGTGCATTTGCCTGGCAATCCCATTCCTTGGAGGCAGGAAGGGATAGAAATCTGCATATTTTTGCATAGGATCGGAGGCATTAAGGAGAGAGGGCACAGCCCAAGCAGGCGTTGTTGGAACAAGTCAGCTTCAGAGCGAGTTTCTGGGAAAACAGAAACCAGCAACGGTCCAAGGACAACACCCCAAGCCACTCCTAGAGCAAAATATACATTATCTATACATGCAGTACCTCTATCCAAACTGCATACATACTTGCAAATATAAATACGAATATGTAAGATAAAATTATATGTAAGTATATAAACATTTAAAAGTAAATATATAAATATATATAAAGTAAATATATAAATAGATACAAATATATATGTTTATGCTTATGAATATATCATATGGGTATGCTTATATATATAATTTATATGATATATAAAATTTGCATTATATATATCATATGTTGCATATATCTAATTTATAATATATATATTTATATAAATATAAACATACACATATATAAAACATACTGCATACATACAACTTAGAGAGAATATATAGTATGCAGTATATGCACCCTGCATATATACTGCTTATACTATATTTATTTCATGTATTTCTATATGTTACTACATCTATGTAGTACGTGTATAGTATGTAAGCAGTGTGTATATATATATGCACTACATGTATGTATTATACATGCATACTACATATATATAATATGTATATGGTACATATACATTGAGTGCACATGTATTTCCTACAAGTTACTACCAGGAAATATGCAAGTTTCCCAGAAATTACCTAAAAAATCCTACAAATTACCACTAGTATGCATATATACTATATAAATATATATGTGTGTTTGTATATTTGTGTGTGTGTGTAAAAACTGCACCAGTGCAAATCCTTGGTACAGCCAGGTGAAACCAGCAGGCTGGTGATCTCCTCGCGTCGGCCCTGTTCAGCAGTTCCTGCGTCCCCGCTTGGCTGCCTCCGCTCGTGGGCCTCCACTCTTGGGCCTCCACTTCGGTGCCTCCGTTGGGTTCGGGGATTCCCCAGTTGGCAAGGTGACAAGACTCAAGCTGCTCGTTTAACTTCAGCCACAAGTCTGGGGTTGTTCCTGTATATATTTCTATATAAATGCTATACATCTCTATATATGTAGTATTTATATATATATATATAAAACACTACACATATTTATATAAAACCCTATATATATAAACACTGTGTGTGTATATACAGACACTACATTAATATATAGAAATACTACATGTATATATAGAAATACTATGTGTATATATAGAAAAATACTACTTATATAAAAATACTGCATATACATATATAAACACTACCTATATATATTAAATTCTATGAATTGAATACATATATTAATTCTCTGATTAAAATAGTATATATAGATATTACATATAGAGAGAAAAATTCTATGTATATGTAAATCTGAATGTGTATATATATATATAAATACTGTGTATATATCTCTATAAATATTATGTGTATATCTCTATATAAACACTATGTGCATATATCTCTATATAAATACTGTGTATATCTCTATATAAACACTATGTGCATATATCTCTATATAAATACTATGTGTATCTCTATATAAACACGATGTGCATATATCTCTACATAAATACTATGTGTATATATCTATAAATATTATGTGTATATCTCTATATAAACACTATGTGTATATATCTATGATTCTATGACATAAAAGCTATGTGTATATATATAAATACTATATAGAGAGAATACTACATATTATATAGGGAGAAATAGTACATATATATATATAGGAAAATACTACGTATATATAAATTACTACATATATATAAAAACAGTACATATATGTTAAATTCTATAAATTAAATATATCTATATAAATTCTATGATTAAAATGCTATATAAATATATATTATGTATATAAATAGATACATATCTATTTATAGCAACCCCCATGGGGTGAAGGTGGCGAGAGCAGAGCTGGAGGGGGGGGCCAGGAGAGCAGCTGCTTCCTGCTCGAATGGGGCTCGTGGGCATCTCCCCACCAGCTGCACGGCCCCGTCGCCAGCTGGATCCTCTGGAAAATCCCCCAGAAAAAAAGGTTTATTTGACACAAGGCTTCGCACTTCACACAGCAGGAGAGCGCGCAGTGCTCCCACCGGCAGGACACAGGTACCGGGGCTGGGGGGGGGGGGGGGGGGTCGGGCTTGGAAGTGGGGGGAGAACGAATTGCAAGGGGAAAAAATGAGTTGCAGGGGGAAAAAAAAAAAAATGAATTGCAGGGTGAAAAGATCAATTGCAAGGGAAGGGGAATCAATTGGGGGGGGGGGATCAATTGCAGGGGGAAAAAATAATTGCAGGTGGAAAAAAATTAATTGCAAACGGTGGAATTAATTGCTGGGTGGAATTAATTGCTCGGGGAAAGCTCTAATTGCAAAAGGAAAACTCTGATTGCAGGGGGAGAATTGTGATTGCGGGGGGGAGGGATTTAATTCCCCCCACAAATTGGGGGTGATGTTTTGGTTTTTTTTCTGTGTTTTGTTTTCTTACGCTACGTGGACATTTAATTTTCTTCTCATCCAGGATTGCCGCTCTGATGGTGCGCGACTGCTGGTTGGCGGGGGGCGGAGGGGGGGGATTGATTTTGGTGCTGAATGGAACAAAATTCTTCCTTTTGCAAAGCCTTCACCCATCCCCGGCAAGGCTGAGGTGTAAAGGCGGTGTAAAATTAACATCAGAGGGAGAGGAAATCGCGCTTTTTCTTTGAATCGTTGCAATGAGTTTGGCTTGAGCTTGGATGGACCTCGAAGATGACCACGATTTGAGAACCAGATGGAGAGAGCCCCCCCAAAAAACGTGTCCTTGGGTCACAGCTTCTGATAGGTGAAATCTTCTGGTTTTCAGGTGCCCCATCGCCACCCCACCTGCATCTCCCGAAATGAAGGAAACGAGGGAATATCCCGGCTTTTTGGGCACGGAAAGAAGCAAGCGGGGAGGTAACTGCAGAGCACTGGCCCGAACAAGGCTTTCTTCTGCCTTCTATAATCTGAGAACAAAAACAAGCTGATGTAAGGGTGACGGGGTGGTAAGAAAAACTGAGTCTTGGGTTTTCTAGCACTTCCCTCAAGGGAAAATTTTTTTGTAGCTCAGCAAGCACCAGGTGGAATTTTGCTAAGCAGTCACACTTTGGAAGATTTTAGTTATGAATCCTCCGTGAGTCAGTGTTTCTTTTGTGTCTTCACCCCCTGGTTCTCAATTAAAGAATAAAGAGATGTTGGTAGAGATATTGGTAGAGAAGAAGGGTGAAAAGACCAAAAAAAAGAGTGTGGCATTAGATAAATTAGCATAATATTAACGAACCTCTGCCTTCCTTTCTTCAACACTGCCTTATTTTGGTTCAGTTGACTTTTCCTCCCATCTCCACCATCCTCTTGGTAGACCAAAGCAGGTGGGAAAGGGGATTTGGGGTCTTTCCAGTTGTCCCAATTGACTTTGAGCCATGGTTTTTCTATTGGCATATTTGGTGTCGGAATTATTGTCTAAAATGATTTCTATTTCGGTGCACGGGGAAGGGAAAAGAAGAGAGGGAAGGAGGGCTTGTTGCATGAGATGTGGTTCATGTGATGACACGCAAGGAGGAGGAAGCGAAGGCAAACCCCATAGCAAACAGAAGTTTCTTTGAGCAGAGGTTAAGATAAGAGCGTGTTCGAGATCAGAAGACCCAGCGATGGGCTGAGCATGACTCAAGTCATTGCAAGACCCAAAGCATCTCGGTTCGGGTTGCGAAAGAAGTCCCTCGAGCTGTAATGACAGAAATTCAAACGAAATCACTTGTGCGTATGGTGCAATGCCCACAGGCATTACAGAGCAGAGGTTTGCAGCTAGAGCTGGGGAAAAGACAATGTTCCCCTCCTAAAGAAGAGTATCCAAGAAGGAAAAACCCATAATTTTATTCCTCACGGGGAAGAATTCAAAACTTCTTGCTGTTTCTCACCCCAAGTGATAGCGAGTACACCCAACGTAGGGGAGAGACTGACCCCTTCCTCTTCCTCCTTGAGCAAAAAGAGGCAAAAAAGGCCTTTGGGGTCAATTCCCTGGACCTGGAGTGTGCTGTTGCCCTCGGTGCTCCCATGAAGATGTTGAGGGTCTCTTCTCCTGCAGGTTCCAGCCTGGAGATGAAGCCGGGGGCACGCGTTGCCTGCCAGGTCACCGTGGCAGTGGTGTTCCTGGTTCTGCTCGTCACCGCCATCGCTTTTGCAGGTGAGTGTCGAGGTGCTCATCACTGGGACAACGTCTCTGTGCCCTCCCCAAGACACTTTGGGTCATTGCACTTGTGCCAAGTCCATCTCCGTGCTCCTGACGAAGACAAAATCAAGGCCAGGAGGTGTCCCCTCCAGGTGAGGGACATTTCAATGAGTGCAGAAACCCTTCTCCAGAAAGCCAAACCCATCTCCTCTGCGGCATCATTCTTTAAAAAACAGATCGTCAGACTTTACCCAAAAAGGGTTTTTTTGGTAAAGAAGGGGCTGCTGGTTGGCCAAGCATCAAGAGATGTTGGCACAAGTCCCACCAAGCCAAGAAGGCTGCAGGAACAAGAGAAACGCTTTCTCTCTCCTTTGCCCATCGCTGCTTTGGCATTAATGATGGACAGCGATACCTTAGGGCACGTTTGGGCATAGGACTTTTTGGAAATCCTCCTAAAACCCGCGTCGTTGGTGGCCTGTTTTCTGCTTTGAAAGTACAGCCCCCACACTTCCTGCCCCCTTTGCTCTATCCATGACAGTGCACGCTTTTCAACCTCGACCCCAGCCCTGTGCTCGGTGTCCGTTCGACTGGATCGGGTATAGAGGAAAATGCTACCATTTTTCGGAGGCTGAGAGGAACTGGACGTCCAGCCAGGACAACTGCTCAGCTCTCGGTGCTTCCCTGGCCATGTTCGACAGCGTGGAAGACTTGGTATGGAGCCCCCCAGAAAAGCCACCACCGTTTTTGCCACCTTTTGGTTTCCTTGCCTGCTATTTCAGTATCTTCTTCCCAGTCCTGGGCTGAGGAGATGGGGAAAATGGTTGTTTTATGGGTCTTCTCCCCGAGCTTCTCACCAAAGCCAACCAATGCAAGCCCTGTAGCAAAAAGGGGAAAAAAAGAAAAAAAAAAAAAAAAGGAAAAAAAAATTCTAGACAACAATGAAGTAGGTCTCTGCCTTAAAGATTATTGTTTTTTGGTAGCAGACTGAACAATTCAAGCACCAAAGGAGCGCAGGCAACTCGTAAAATGTAGATTATTGGTTGGAGGGAGGTTTCTACAGATGACTTGCTGGGCATGTCCCAAAACCCTGAGAGCTGCCCTAAAGTCTTTGGTCTTTTCCAGAGCTTCACAATGAGATATAAAGGCATCTCGGAGCATTGGGTTGGCCTTTCGCGGGAAGGGGAGGAGCAACCATGGAAATGGGTGAACCACTCACGTCCGTCCCACCTGTGAGTCTGGGGGGTTTTCATCGTTATCGTGCTGGCTGTTGGTTCTCCGGCCCTGAAACTTGCGTTTCTTCTGGGATTTGGGACCAGCTCTAGAGGTGGATCCAGAGGTAGCCGTGGGGCGATGAGACCTGGAGAGGGCCACGTTGCTTCCACAGCCGTTCTTTGCTTTTCCCTTTCAGTTGAGAGGTGGAAGCGGGGCCAAAACGCTGTTAGATTCCTACTTTTGGTTATTTTTTGTTCTCCTTAGACTATCATCAGTGTGGTTTTTCTCCCTTTTCCCGTCTGAGGCCGGCTGTTTCTTCCGCCCTTCAGGTTTCAGGTCCAAGGAGGTGGCTTCTGTGCCTACCTGGGTGACACCGGGCTCCGCTCCTCCCAGTGCAGCACGGAGAGGAACTGGGTTTGCACCAAGCCCGCGCTGAACAGCCCAGGCAAAGGCAACAAGACGAGACGAGCTCAAAACCTTTGCATCAGCTCCTAAACACCCGAAACAAACAGGGGAAATGAGACAAAAGCTCGGAAACTTTGAAGGAAACTCAGGGGGGGAATTCAGCCGGAAACTGCTGAATAGGAACTAAAGTTACTACTTAAATTTGCAACCCAGCTTTGCCACACAGTGGCCGACAGCTGATGATTTCTCACGGCAGCACAGTCATACGTGGCAATGACTCATTCGCAACGGCACTGAAACGAAATTTCAGAGCACCAGAGAAGTCACAACACTGCCAGCGAGACCATGCGTGTGCGCGCGGAGGATTCACTCTAAGGAGACATCAACATGCAGCCCTGCACAGGGGAAAAAAAAGGTCGAATGGCATCGGATTCGAGTTTTTCCTAATTTTTGGCAAGTTACATCAGCAGTTTTCAAGCTTGCTCGGCTGGGAAAAGCTTTCCAGTTCGTAATGAGCACGTGGAAACGGTGCAAGGATGGACCTCCAAGGATTTTCTGGAATCTTTTGCTTTGGGAATCTGTGGCTTTTAGGGTCTGCAGGTGAAACATGGGACATTTGCACGGCTAACTCCATCCTGGGAAGACGTTTTTTGAGGAGACGGCTGGTGAAGGTGTGACGGTGAGGATTGCAGGGTTTTTAGCAGCGCTCTTATTTTTGGTTGTATTTGGAAAAAAAATTGCATGAGAAACGGACTCCGGGAGCTTCAAGACCTGGCTCCTCCCAGCAAGCAGCCATCTCCAAATCAAGTCCACCAGTGCCACCTCCAGGACTGGGGACATAGAAGCAAATCCCCTGGAGGAGCCTCCTCGTACAAATACCTCATGAGAAACGTGACCTTTTAGCCTTGCCTGGCTTGACGTCGACTCGATCCTGTATTTTGAGGGCTTTCGACGCACTTTGAGCTGTTTGCAAGATTTTCACGAGATGAGGTGCCGTCGGAACCGGTGAGCAACGTGTTCGGTAATGAGTAACGACGTTGTAATTACTTCTCAAAAACAGAGCCAGCCTTAATCTGGGGTTTTCTGTTCTCTCATTATTTTGCACACTGAGAGCTACAGCCTGCGTGCCTCTCCTGCTACACGCATGCACCAAATGTTGTCATTAAGTCTCTTTTCCTCAAACATAGGTAATTTAGCTTTAACTTGCTCTTGCAGCCCAAATTGGGAGAATTCTGCAGCGATGAACTTGATGCATTGCCTCTAGCTAAGCGCATGAATTCCAGGTTTGTTGTTATTCCTCCATCTGTTACAGGCAGGGCAATTCCATGCAATAAAAATGTACTTTTGGTTAACAAATCCAATTCACTGGCCTGAAATATAGCAAAAACCTGTTCACTAAGGTGCCACTTCCTGCTGTTGCAGTCTTTCCTCCAGACTTCACACACCTAAATGTCAGGAAGTCTGGTTTAGGTCAGCAAAGAACGAGGAGTTCCTGCACAAAACCCTTCTGCATCCCACCCTGAAGCATCATTTAGCATTGCTGAGCTCTTCCAGGATCCAAAAGCAGAGAATTTCTTGTTTTTTTGGTAAAGATTATCTGCTTTTTCTCTAAGGTGCTGTCCTAAAAGCAAGATTTGGGTGAACTGCAGTGAAGTGTCCTGAGTTTTCTTAGGAAATGCTTAATATTTTCAGGAGATGTGGCACAGGATGTAGCTGTGGTCTTACAATGAGGGAGTTTTCATGGAAGGGCAAGAAAGGAGTGGGGTAACACTGTCACCTCGCAGTGGATCTCAGGGTAACGCAAGAGGAAAAAATAAAAGTCAGAGCCAGACGTCAAAAAAATATATTTTATTTGGAAATCACATATAAACGAAAACAGCACACAGAAAAACACTGCCAATAAAGTGCAAAGACACAGAGGAGCAGAAAAGCAAGAGAAAGGCACCGTTTTCCTCCACAGGCAGCGTTTGAAATTAACGTAGACCTGACACCAGACTGCCTCCACAATCCAGCCTGGGAGGCATTGAAATGTTTGTTCAAGTACAGGAGGAACTGCAAGCGCGAGAAGTTGCTCCTTGTTAAAGCAACTCACCCGCTACTCGCATTTCTCAGGCTAGCACCAGCAGAGGTGATGGGTTACAGCTGCTTCCTCCCCAAGCAGGACCTCAGGGACCTCAGCCCAGGGCAGCGAGGTTGGAACTAGACAATCCTGAAGCCTTCTTCCAGCCCAAACCATTCCCAGGATCGTGTGTTTTGAAATATTCCCATCCACCCTGCGATATCTTCTGCCTACGCACAATACTGATATCTCTTTTGCAAAACACTGTGTTTTAAAATGCTCCTCCGTTATAAAAGTTAGCACCTCGCCCTGTGCTAAAAAAGTGCAAATTCCTTGAGGAAAGAGTTTTAAAATCTAAAAATGAAATGGGAGTGCCTGTTGGCAGTTGGACAACGTACTACATCGCTGCTTTTCCTGATGCAACCTTGCCTCTGCTATCAATCTTAATGCTACGCATCGATAAAGACAAAGCAAAAATGTAGTGCAGAAGAGGCTGAGATGACAAAAACGTTTCGCAGAAGCAAGGAAACTCGCTGGTTGGAGACAGAAAACGTGAAAAGGCTCCAAAAGCGTGTCAGCTGTGACAGAACGCCACCTGCAGGCCTGAGAAATGAACCCTGGGCCTTGTCCCGCGATGTCAGGTTCTCGAAACGTCCGCCAGGGCACCAAGATGTGAGGTATTTTCTGCGCGACCCGGAGGCGCCGTGTCTGCTGGCCTCAGGGCTGCCTGCTCTGCGGCTTGGTGCAGATCCAGTGCCGCTCGCCGCTGCTGCGAGCGCTGGTGACTTTTTGGTCGTTCAAGAAAGCGAAGTCCTCGCCTCCTCCGACGAGAAACCTGCAGGGGAGGCAGTGGGGGGGTGAGCTTCCCGCACGCTTCCTGCCTCCTCGCCCCAAAAATCCCCCCCCGGCGCGCACGGCACGACGGACTCACAACGAGCTGTTGAATTTGGTCCCATCTTCCCACTCCCAGCGCTGCCTCGGGTTTTGGCGGCTCAGCCCGATCCAGTGGTCAGGAAAACCTTTGTAGCGCAGCACGAAGTCCTGAGAGCAGAGGGGGAGCAGGGTCGCACGTCACCCCCAGATCTCTGCCCCCTCCTCCCCCCCTCCAAAAAAAAAGGGGCCAGGAGAAAACCCCCCAGTCTCACCAGCTCGTCCTTGGACTGGATCACGGCCAAGCTGGCGCGGCGCGTGTGGCAGTCATCCCGACTCGACGTCCAGTTCCTTTCCACTTCGGAGAAGTAGAAACATTTCCCCTCGAACCCGATCCACAAAGGGGGGCAGGAATACGCATGTTGAGAGAGCCCTAAGGAAAAATACATCAAGGGGTTTGGAGGAGCAAAGAAGGGGGTAGTCCTTGGGGCAGCTGGGTTGGATACGGGCTCCCCCTCCATGCACCGAGCCCCCCCCTTTTTTTTTTTCCCCCCTCCTGCAGCTGGGGCCGCAGGGCAGAGCCACAAAACCACCTGGGAACACTCACAGATGATAATGGGGAGGAAAAGCAGCGCCCCTCCTACAACGTTGGCGATGAGGGCGACGAGCAGGTATTGCTTCCAGAGCGCAGCTCTTCCCTCCTTACGCTTAGCAGTAAAAAGATCTGCAACAAAAAGTGTGTGTGGGGGGAGAAGTTAGGGGCCCCAACGCTGTGCAGACCCCTGGCAGCGGGGCTGAGAGAGGCCAGGCCCTCCCCACCCCCTGCGGGTGACGCTGGTGTGAGGGGGACGGTTGGACCCCCACGGAATCACAGAACGTTAGGGATTGGAAGGAACCTTGGAAGATCATCTACAGGCCAATCCCCCGATGGAGCAGGAGCACCTAAACCATGTCACGCAGTTTTTGAATATCTCCAGGGAAGGAGACTCCACGACCCCCCGGGAAGCCTGTTCCATGCTCTGTCACCCTCACCCTAAAAAGATTTCGTCTCATATTTAAGCGGCACCTCCTATGTTCCCGCTTGCACCCATTGCCCCTTGTCCCATCATCGGCTGGCTCCACCCTCCCGACACTCGCCCCTTCCGTATTTTTGAACATCTACTCTTTTTTTGAAGTGGAAAATTCCACTAACCTCGCATATTCAAAAGCCATCGCGTGCTATAGAAGTGGGGAGTGCATTAAGCAGGTAAGCAGAAGGGCCCGCCGTCCCGAAATAAGGAGGACAGCTAAGAAAAACAGGATGAGGAGTACGAGATCGGTAAAAACCAAAGTCACGAGCCCTCTAGTCACGAGAAAAGGTGGTAAGAAAAAAAAAAAGAAAGAAAAGAAATTTAGGGCGGGTCAAATAAAATCGTACATATATGGTATAGAAGCGCGTCAAGGAGGTTGTGAACCTGCAGCACTCAGCAAGTAAGTAAACAGGGGAGAAAGGTGTCGGGTAATACAGAATAGAAGGTTACGATGAACTTTCACTGTGAGCTCCTGCTCGCAGGACGCCCGCCATTGCAATCGCGACTCGAATAGCTTCAGAGAAGATCCCGTCTGAAAATACTATTGAGATTTTTCTCACAGCGCCGTCAGCAAACTTGCTGGCAGCGCCCTCCATTCCCTCATCCAAGTCATCGAGGAATGTATTAAACAACACCGGTCCCAGTACCGGCCCCTGAGGGACTCCACTAGACACAGACCTCCAAAACTCGACTCCGCCCCATCAACCGCATCCTCTGACAAGAGCTAACCAACCATCCTGGGCCTCTTTTCCTTCAAGTACCCTGTTCCGTGGGATTTCCTCTAGCAAATGCTTGAAAAGGCCAAAGTCGGCCCTGCTGAAGTCCAGGGTTTGCGATCCTCTGCTCCTGCCACAAGAGATCCTGAACTCCACCATCTCATGGCCGCTGCAACCACGGCTGCCCTCAACCTTCACCGCTTCGACCAGCCCCTCCTTGTTCGTGAGGACAAGCTCCCCATCCTCTGTCACTGCCGCTAGATCACAGCCTCCTGGCCGAACGCGGATTTCTAACTCCTCCTGCTTATTCCCCGCGCTACGTGCGCTGGTGTCCAGGCGCTTCGGGGAGCGAGCCGAGCACGCCGATTTCACCCTAGGGATCTTCATCGCTGCTAGGGCGCTGCCCCACCGCTGCAAGCCTGGCTACAACTCTCCCCCTCTTCGGATCTAGTTTAAAGCTTTCCAAACGAGCCCTGCTAATTGCTGTCCTAGAACCCTTTTACCCCTGCGAGATAAACCTTTCCCTTGTGTTAGCTGCGTCTTATAAAACCAGCCATCAGCAAAGAACCCAAAGCCCTGCCTGTAGCACCAGTCACGGAGCCAAGCGTTTATGGACCGGATCCTTCTATTCCATCCCACGCCATCGCCCCGGGATGGAAGGAGGGAAGAGAAAAGGACTTCTGCCCCAGACTCTTTCACCAACCACCCCAAGGCCTTGAAGTCACAGACTGTGATCTCACAGACTGCCAAGAGTCGGTGCAGAGGCCCCGTGTAACTGCCGCAACGGCTGCACACCGCTGCCGGCCCCTCCCTGCTCACGTCACTCCCCTCCCAGAGGTTGTTTGCAGTCACAGGATGTGCGCGCAGTCACCGGGGCCCTGGAGACATCTCCTCCTCGTCAGCCTCTCTCGTGAAAGCTGCTGGGCGCGGCCCGGTCGCGCCGCTCTCCCGGGCCACGCGCGGTGAAGCAAGTGCCTGAAATCCCCCCTGTAACTCACGATCGGGCGCTGGGGCTGCAGCTGCACCGGCTCCGAGGCTGCAACCTCGGCTACTGACCTCCACCTCGGAGGTCTTCTGCAGCCTCAGTGACTCTCCGATTCCCCACGGATCTGTCGCCCTTCAAACAGGGAAAGATCCTTACCCGAAACCCACTTCTTCACGCTTGTCCCAATGCACCTACCCTCCAACACAGAGTCGTTGTCCGCGTTATTGTTCTCCTCCAGGCTCAGCATCACAGCCGTATCTCAGGAGCCCCCCCTCAGCAGCCTCCCAGGGCCAAAATCGCCAAGGGTCCTCCGAGGGCAGCTTGCGGCTGGGAATGCAGCACCCTGGGGGAGGCGCAACAGAGCCTGCAGAGGAGAAAGAATGGAGAAATGCAGAAAAGACGCGAAAGTGAGAAAGGAAACGTGTGGGGAGGTGACGCCGCGGTGAAAAGGTCACGTAGGGAGGCTCCGGGGGCTGGGAGGGGCCGGGAGAAAGCCAGGAACACAGCCTGAGGAAAGGGGAGGCCAAGTTTGGCTGCCTATAGCACCCCAATCCCAGCATCAATCCCGATCTCAGCATTAATCCCGATCTCAGCAGCTATCCCAATCCCAACCCCCATCTCGATTCAAGCCCCAACCCCAAATCCAGCCCCAACCCCGATTCCAGAACCAATCCCAATCCGCGGCCCAGCCCCAGCCCCCAGCCCAATCCCCATCCCAGCCCTAATCCCAGCCCCAATCCCGATCCCGACCTCCGCCCCGATCCTAACGCCAACCCTAATCCCAGCCCCAATCCGTCCCAGCCCCAAACCCGAGCCCAATCCCAGCCCCCATCCCGAGCCCGAGCCCAGCCCTGGACCTAATCCCAACCCAAACCCACTCCCGACCCCGGCCCTAATCCCAACGCCAACCTTAATCCCAGCCCCAATCCCAACGCCAACCTTAATCCCAGCCCCAATCCCAACGCCAACCTTAACCCCAGCCCCGATCCCAATCCCCTGCCGCTACCCACGAGGTCCTAGGCCGCAGCCCGAACAAACGGAACCGCACACTGCGGACCTCCGCCCTGCGTCCTGCAAGTCCCCGCCTCATATCCGGCCGGAGCCGGCCGGAGCCGGCTTATAAAGCGGTGGGCGGGGCTTATTCGGGGCGGGACTTCCGGCCCCCCCCCCGAGCCCTTAAAAGGGCTACACAAAATGTGGACCCCCCCCCCCCCCCCCCACCTGCAACGCTCCCCCCGAACCCGAACTCACCGGGCGCCGGCGGTCCCTGTCGCGGTCCCCATCCTTGCCGCGATCCCGATCCCCGTCGCGATCCCGATCCCCGTCGCGATCGCGGCCCCGCGGAGGTCCCGAGGGTCCCGCTGCCTCCACGGCGGCGCAGAGCGGACGAAGGGAGCGGTGACAGCAGCTCCACGCGCTCACCCGCGCGCAACGCTGCAAGAACGCGCGTAGAGCGGTAGAAAAAAAGGCAAAAAAAAAGCCAAAAAAAAAAAAAAAGCGATTTTTTTCCCCGTCCCGCTCCATAACGACAGCATCCACGCTAGGAGCGGGAAGCTCGCAGGCGGGAGCCAATCAGCAGCAGGCAAGGGCGGGACAACGGAGCCGGCCAGCCAATCAGCGCCCGGAGCGAGACGCCCCGCCCCCGTGGCCGCTGTGAGGGGAGCTCGCGGCCGCCATTTTGTGGGGGGCATTTTGGAGCTTTTATTTTATTTATTTATTTATTTTCCGTTAAATCACAACCCAAACGTATTCCGCCCACACACCTCCTCCTTCTAACAATAAAGCCTGTTAATTTGGGTCTGAACCCAGTGATATTCGCACATTAATTGCTCAAAAAAAAAAAAAGAACAGTGGGAAAAACAGTGAAAGGGGGGAGAGGGGCAAATTCCTGTGAAAAAAAAAAAGATTTTAAACAATATCAATTAAAACTCAATTCTGTTATCAGGGAGGTGCAGGTGGTATTTAAGCGAATTCTGCTGAAATTAGGACAATAGTATTAGAGTTCTGCTGAAATTCAGGAGTTTAATTAGGGCTGGAAGTCAGCATGGGTTTGGGGGGAAAAACAAAGATTTCAGCTCAACACCAGCTCGGTAAAACTATTAACACGCTTTTAATAACCCTAAAACCCACAACTTTCAGCTGAGACTGGGGGTTCCGGCTCAAACCGCCACGAGACCCAAAACCTCCCAGATTTAACCCGTAACAGAGACATCGGAGCCCGAGGCAGACCCACGAGCGGTGGAAATCACTCCAAATCCTGAAGAAAATTATTATTAATAAATAATAGTCATAATCATAAAAGGAGGTGAGGCAGACCCGCAAGCTACACGTGGTGGAAATGTCCCCAAATCCTGAAGAAATAATAATAATAGCAATAATAATAAAATGAGGTAAGGCAGACCCACGAGCTACACGTTGTGGAAATGTCCCCAAATCCTGAAGAAAAATAAAAACAATAAAAATAAAAACAATAAAAATAAAAATAAAATAAAAATAAAATAAAATTAAATAAAATAAAAATAAAATAAAAATAAAATAAAAATAAAATAAAAATCTAGCAGACCCATGAGCTACAGGCAATGGAAATCACCTCAAATCCTGAAAAAATAATAATAATAATATTGATAACAATAATAAAATGAGGTGAGGGAGACTCATGAGCTACGGGTGATGGAAATCACCCCAAATCTTGAAGAAATTATTATCATTATTATTATTATTATTTTACGAGGTGAGGCAGACTCATGAGCTATGGGCGATGGAAATCACCCCAAATCCTGAAGAAATTATTATCATTATTATTATTATTTTACGAGGTGAGGCAGACCCGTGAGCTACAGGTGATGGAAATCACCCCAAATCCTGAAGAAAAAAATAAAAAAAATAAAAATAAAATGAGGTGAGGCAGACCCGTAAGCTACGGGTGATGGAAATCACCCCAAATCCTGAAGAAAAAAATAAAAATAATAATAATAAAATGAGGTGAGGCAGACCCGTGAGCTACGGGTGATGGAATCACCCCAAAACCTGAAGAAAAAAACAAAAAAAAATAATAAAATGAGGTGAGGTGCGTTGAGGAGCGTTTCCATTTCTCCTGGAAGCACCGAAACGGTTTCGGGGGGACCCCGTTGCTGCCCCGTCAGCCCCTGGGGGGCAGCTTGATGGTGGAGAGCAGCACGCAGAAGTAGGGGAAGACCCTCTCGCCGCTGAAGGAGGCCACGCGGAAGGTGAAGACGCGCCGGCGGGTGCCGAGGGCGTAAAACGAGACCTGCCCCACCTCGTAGTCCAAGTAGACCCCGATCTCCCCGCCGTGGAGCGGGACGGAGGTGTTGGAGGGAGCCGTGAGGGCCACGCAGAGCTCGTCGTACTTCTGCAAGCCCCAGATCTCGGCGTTGGGTTTGAAGAGGATCCGGCCTTTCCTCCGCACCGATTCCCGAGCCACCCCCACGGTCCAGAAGCGCCCGCTCGCCTCCACCTCCCAGTAGTGGCGGCCCGAGGTGAAGCCCTGGCTGCCCAACATGCACGGATCCGTGTCGAAACGGCCCGGGCCCGCTGGCCACCGGCGCCCCGGTCTGCCCCAGGTGGCCTCCTTGAGGTCCTCGGAGAGGATCACCTCGGGGCCGGCCGTGGTCGGATCCAGGGTCACATCCACTGGAAAGGAAAAGAGAGAAGGAGTCGGGAACAAACGCGAGCACAGAGGATGAACTGCCCCCCAAAATCCGCTCCCGTTGCTCGTTTTTCAAGGAGAAAGGGAGAGGAGATGGAGGCACAAGGATGTGGAGGGCCTCCAGGTGAGGCTGGAGGTGGAGAACTTCCAGGTAAGGCTGGAGGTGAAGGTGCAAGGAGGTGGAGAACGTATAGGTGAGGTTGGAGATGGAGGACCTCCAGGTGAGGCTGGAGGTGGAGAACCCAGGAGATGGAGGTACAAGGAGGTGGAGAACTACCAGGTGAGGCTGGAGATGGAGGACCCAGGAGGTGGAAGACCTCCAGGTGAGGTTGGAGATGGAGAAACCAGGAGATGGAGGACCTCCAGGTGAGGCTGGAGATGGAGAACACAGGAGATGGAGGCACAAGGAGGTGGAGAACCTCCAGATGAGGCTGGAGATGGAGGTGCCAGGAGGTGGAGGATCTCCAGGTGAGGTTGGAGATGGAGGACCCAGGAGGTGGAAGGCACAAGGAGGTGGAGAACCTCTAGCTGAGGATGGAAATGGAGGCACAAGGAGATGGAGGACCTCCAGGTGAGGCTGGAGATGGAGGGCACAAGAAGGTGGAGAACCTCTAGGTGAGGATGAAGATGGAAGTGCAAGGAGGTTGGGGAGCTCCAGGTGAGGTTGAAGATGGAGGCACAAGGAGTTGGAGGACCTCCAGGTGAGGTTGAAGATAGAGAAACCAGAAGATGGAGGACCTCCAAGCGAGGCTGGAGACAGAGGATCTCCAGATAAGGCTGGAGATGGAGGCATGAGAAGGTGGAGGACCTCCAGGCAAGGCTGGAGATGGAGGAACAAGGACAAGGAGGTGGAGGTTCTCCAGGCGAGGCTGGAACTGGAGGAGCCTCACCCCCAACAGACCTCTCAGCCGATGGAGCCCAGAAGACACCAGAAATTGGTGCTTGGCTCCTCTTCGACCATTTTCTGTTACCTTGAAACTGTTTCGCTGCGTTGTAGTCCACAGCCAAGTCCCACGTGCACGGCCGGGGTTTGAGGAAGAAAGCCATAGCACGCACCGTGTCCTCTCTTCCTGTCCAGAAGAGCCAAAAGAAGGAAAAAAAAGAAGAATAAAATAAAATTACCCTGCATAATTGGCTCATCCACCATCCATAGTCAAAACGCTCAAAAAAAATTGCTATTTTTCTCCAGCAGCCATCAAGGAGCCTGGTTTATTTATGGCAAAACCCACAGATTTAATCTCTCAGATTAAATCAGATTAAATCCCTCGACTCCCTCTCACTACGAAGGGAACACAAGGAGCGAGCCCGGACAGAGCGATCTACCGCCCAGATATGATTCATACCCCGAAATTTCCCCCTTCTTGGGCCAATTCAGCGATGAATCTGCCTTAAACCCACCCCTGCCTTCTCCCTGCTCTTTGGGCAACAAAATTGAACTTGTTTTACTTCAGAGGAGCAAGAAACGTCCTTAAAAATCGAGCTAAGCTGACTCCGAGTCTCCCGAGAAAAGCATTTTGCGAGGAATGCTGCCAGAAGTGGAGAAATTTGCTTCCAGCCCCAGGGAAAAAGCGTGCACGGGCAGATAAGGGCTGGCACCGAAGGCTTCGAATCCCTCTTTTGAAGCCCAAAGCGGGGCTTTGCCCACAAACAAACGAGGGCCTGCGGTAAACGGCCGCAGTTCTGAGCTGGAAAACGGTAATAAAAGCCCCAAATAGTTGCAGAAACGCTACAAAGCTCAAAAAAAAAAGGAAAAAGAAAAAAAAGCCAGACCCACCTTGCAGCGCTGGGATTTTCTCCTCTCTCAAAACTTTTCGGTTTATTCTTGGCCGTTTCCAGCGCTGTTTTGGGGTTCCTCCGGCTGCTTTTTCCCCCCACTTGTTTCCCCTCGCTTGGTTTTTCCCCCGTTAGGGTTTTTTCCCCCCGTTTCTCTGGCAGAGGCTCAGCGAAAGCTCAGTCCCGTCTCTGTCCCCGCCAGCTTTTATCAGCCGGGGAGGGAGGAGAGCCCCAATCTCCCGGCTGCAGACGGGGCCACGACACGCGCAGCCGCCTCCTGCCCGCTCCGATTGTGCCCTTTCCTCCGCTTCACGGCTGCGTTTTATTTTTTCGATGCATTTATGAGGTTACGGAGGGGAAAAAAAAAAAGAGGGAAAAAAACGAGAGAGAAGGTGCTAAAAACGCGCGTTCTTGCACCGCAGCAGAAAGGAGGAATTTGGTCGAACCGGCTTCATTTCCATCAGAGGGCAAAGCCTGGAAACGCGACGATTTGGTCAAACACGTGGCTTAAAAGTTGTCTGGGGGCAGGACGAGGATGCCAAACGCTGCTCTTCCCACCCGGGGAAGGTGGCGCCGGGATAATGGGAACACCCCGGGGCGGATCGCGGGAGGGCGGCTTCGCCCCGCGCCGCTGCGAACCTCCGGCGACGCAGCATGGCAGCGGCGAGAAGCCTCCGCGCCGAGGCCGACCGCTCGCAGCATTTCCTCGCCGCCGCCTCCTGGCTCTGAAGAAACCCCGCGGGGCGAAAATCCTCCGGGTTGAGGCTGTCGGTGGCAATGGGCGAGCGGCTGCGGGCTCCGGCCGCGAAGCTTTTTGGGAAACACGAGGAGGAGGAGGCCGCCGGGGAGGTGAGGCCGGCTGCGGGCATCCCGTTGGGTTTCTCCTCCCTGAGTTCGGCGGCTGGACGAGCCTGGCGCAAAGAGAAAATATTTTCGTTTTCTGCTGCAAAAGCAAAAAGATTCGGCTCCTTACGAGAAGCGGAAACCCGGAGCCGATTCCAGAGACGGATTTTTGGGAGCTGCTTTCCTCTCCCAGATAATTTAGGATTTTAAAGCCAACAAGCCAAGCTGATTGCTTCATTATTTTTATTTTTATTTTTTGGGTATATTCAGGAGAAAATCCAATCTCATCTACAATCTCTACGGAAAGTGTTGGCAGAGTTCCTGGAATGGAGGGTGGCCGACGAGAAGCGCCGCCGGGACTACCTGGTAAGGGCCCCTTGGTGCTTCAGCAGCTCCGATGGGTGCTTTGTTTTTTTTTTTTTCTTTTTTTTTTTTCTCTTTTTCTGACCGAAACGCAGGGGAACATCCCCGCGACGCGCCCTGCAAAGCCCCACACCCGGTCGGGCCCGACCGCGCGGATCCCGGGCAGGTTTGGTGAGTGCTGCCTCCACGCCCAGCTGTGATTCCATGCGCACCCGCACATCAGCCTTTCAAATCGCTTTAATTAACGGCATCGCTCCTTTAACTTCCGTATCAAGCCCCAAAAGGGAAGTTTATTCGTAAGGAATTAAAACTTTCCCCTCGACGCTCGCTTTCCAAGGCTCTCGTTTGTTTTTTTTTTTTGCGCTAACTATAAAGAAAGAGTGGTGATGAGAGGGGGAAAAGAGCACTTTGTCCTTAGCTTAAAAAGGAGGAAAAATAAAAAGAAATGAGGTCTGGGGGGGCGACGCGCGGTGGCGGGGGGGGGAGGTTTCCTCTCCCGCTTCCTTCCCCAGGAGACGAGCGAGGCCGAGCGGCGGCGCGTCGGCGGCGAGTTCGAGCGGCTGCGCCGGCTGCTGGACGAGAAGGAGCGCGGGGTGCTGCGGCGCCTGGCCGAGCTCGACGCTGCCTTCGAGGCCGCCCAGGCGGAAAAAGCCTCGCGGCTGGCCGAGGAGATCGCGCGGCTCCACGGCCTCATCGGGCAGCTGGAGGCCGGGCGCCTGCCCCGGGTGAGGCTCCTGCTCGCCAGGCCGAAGGCGAAGCCCCCGGAAAACCGCACGCGGGGTCCTTAACCCCATTTTTTTTTTTTCCCCCCCTTTTAGGATACCGGGAGCAGCCTGAGCAGGTAACGTGGTGCCCCGTCGCTTCCTCACCTCATCGCCCCGCTTCGAAGCCAACAAAACCCCAAAGCTTCACCCTTCAGGGACGAAACCAGCGCCACCACTTCCACTTTCCTGCTTCTCAGCGCTGCGAAACCCTCAGCCCCCAGCATTTCGGGTTTGTTACCCGCGCGGGTTTAGCCCCATCCCTCACGCCGAGTCCGCCTCTGTCGTTTCTCTCCCCAGCTGGAACGAAGCGAGGCTGCAGCTTCCCCCTGAGCTGGAAAAGAGCCTGCGCTCCTGCCGCCGCCAGCACGCTGCCCTCGAGGAGGCTCTGAAAGAACTGCGAGGTAATTTTAGGAGGAAAAGGGGCTTGGGGGAAGGAGGCAGCGACTGAGGCGCATCCACCACCCTGCCTCCTTCCTTCCAGACCCAGGGAGATCCAAACCGAAGCCGGGAACGGGGAAAACCCTGAGCACGGAGGAAAAGGGTAAGGCAGCTATTAGTATTATTTTTTAAAGCTTTTCTTCTTACTTCAGCCTTTCCTGGGCTTTGCCTCTGACCTGCGCGGGGGTCTCCCCTCAGCAAAAGGGACTCCAGATCCCGGCTCGGCCCCCCCGCAGGTTTTGGCAGACAGAAAAAGCGTGCGGTGGGACGAGGAGCAGGCTAAGGGCAGAGAGCCCCGGCGATGCGAGGAGGAGGAGGAGGAGGAGGCGCCGGGAGCCCTGGGCTGCGAGGGGGCCGCCCCGCGGCGGTGCTCGTGGGAGGTGGAGGAGAAGGCGCGGATCGGCGGACCCTGAGAGGGATCCCGCCTCTTGGGACGGCCCCCCCCGCCCCTTTCTCAGCCGTAAATGGGGTTTTAAACCGGCATTTTTCCGTGCAGGTGGTGGGTTTGTTTAAAAAAATAATGAAAAAAAAAAAGGGGCAATTTATTGATTCTTCTTCCCGCTTGCCGTGCAAGGGGCCGGGGGGGGGGGGGGAAGGAGTTGGGTCCCGCTGCCGCGGCGGACCGGATTGAGAACTGCGCCCGGCAGGTCCGCTCCGCGCATGGGGGGGGGGGGGGTGCGGACCTGATTGAGAACCCCGCGCGGGGCTGGGCGGCGGCGCGCTCCCTGCTCCGCCGCCCCGAGGTCTCCGGGCTCCGCCGGTGGAGGAGCCGCCGCCGCCGCCGTTCCCCCGGGGCTCTTTGAGGGACCGCGGGCGGCGCCTCCCTCCCTGCACCCCGCGCGAACAGCCCCTCTGCTGAGCTCTCTGGGGTGGCTCTTAAAAGAGCCTTTGGGTTTAAGGTTTTATTGCTTTCCCCGCCGCGCTCCTAACGCTCCTCCTCAGCCGCCGCCGCCGCTGTCTCCGGGCGCTCGGTTGCCTCCGGACCCTCGGCCGCCGGCTCCGCTGGTGCCGCCGCGGCCTTGCCCCGCGGTCTCCTCGGCTTCTTCAGCCGCTGCGGGGTGGCTTTGACAGCGCGCCTCGGGCCCTTCGTCTTCCCCGCGGGGCGCTGGCGGGTTTCGCCGGCCGCCCTCCCGCGCCGCGCGGCTCCCTCCACGCGCTCCTTACCGACGCGACCGATACGGAACGAGCCGGCGATGCCCGTGCCGGTCACACGCTGCAGGAGCCCCTTGGTGACCAAAGCGCCGAGCGCCGCCTTGAGGCGGCCGCCGTTCCTCACCACATCGTATCCCTCGGTGGCCAGCGTCTTCTTGATGAGAGCCAGCGAGGCGCCTTTGCGAGCCGTGGAGACGCAGACGGCGCGGAGGATGAGGTCCGACAGCGACGGCCGCCCCCGCTTCTTCGGCAGCTGCACCTCTAAGGCCGCCCGGGAGGTGGAAGGCTGGGACAGCGCGTTGCCCCGAGGCATGGCCGGTGCCCTTACCGCTGCCGGCGCCCCCGCACGCCGGCTTCGAGGCGCCGCTCCCCCCCGCTCCGCTCGGCGCCGCTCCCGCTCTCGCCGCCGCCGAACTCCGACTGCGGGGCGGCGGGGCCCCCGCGGCCCCTTTATATAGCACCGGGCCGGACGGAACCGAATCAACGCCCCCCCCCTCTCCCCTCATCCCCCCTCCCCTCCCCGGCGGACGCAACAGGGTCAACCGCCGCGCGCCCCTGCCCCCCCTCCCCCCCGAGCTGGGCTCCCGCTGCCTCCAAAAAGCATTTTTCCACCCAAAAAACGGGTATTTCCCCCCAAAAAACGCATCCCCTAGTCCTGGGAAGGGAACAGCCAGAGGCAGGTTCACCCCTTCTCCATAGCTCCCCGGCGGTACAGCTCCAGAAAAGCTGGGGCTTTTTTTTTTTTCCCCGGCTCCAGAAAAGTCGAGTTAAAGTCTCCTAAAACGCAGGAATTTGCCCCAAAAAGCCAAACCACGGCGGCAAACATCCGGCAGGTGCAACACATCCTTGCCCCAAGACACTGGAACTCCAAGACCCGTTTATAAGTGAAAAATAAACCTCACGTAAGAAGTGATGCTGGCTTGCTTCCGCATGCAATTTAATTTCCTTCTAGAAATTAAAAAGTAGAGATGGACAGAAATAACAGTTCCTGGAGGAATATTTTTATCCAGCACGGCTCTGGATTCCCCTGCTGCCCCTTGCAAGCTGGGCTCCCTCTTGGGAGGGAGAAGTAGCTGAAGCAACCAAGATTTAATTAAGCTTGAAATTAGCATCCTGTTGATTAAAGCCCTGTGCCAGGCGTTTCCTGGAGGAAAGGAAAGGAAAAAATGAAAAAGGGAAAAGGAAAAGGGAAAAGGAAAGGAAAAGGGAAAAGGAAAGGGAAAATGAAAGGGAAAACGGAAAGGAAAGGAACTATCTTTTTCCTTTCCATTTTTTTTTTCTGCCTCGAGATCTGCCAGGATTTCTTTCCCTTTCTTATTTTTAATTTTATTTTTTTTCCGTTTTCTCGCGCCCCATCACCGCGCACCAACGGCCCCTCGAGTCCCCCCCAGCGCGTGTGCGGCGCGGGGCAGGGGATCAGAAGCTCCTCCTCCTATTGGCTGCCCGCCGAGCTGCGCTTTCCTATTGGCTGCGTGCGACCAACCAATGAGAACGCGCCTTTCCGATCCGTTAAGGTGAGCCTAGCTCGGCCCCTCCGGCCCCGCCTCTCAATGGGGCGCTTTTGGGGTTTATTAACGGGATTTTGCAGCATTTTTATTATTCTATTTATATTTTATTTATATTTTATTTATATTTTATTTTTATTTTTATTTTTATTTATTTTTATTTAATTTTAATTTTAGTTTTTATTTTTATTTAATTTTATTTTATTTTATTCTATTTTTAGCAAATGCCCGCTGGGTTTTTGCATCGCTCCTGCCTCTTTTTACCCTCGCTGCGAGCCAACTCCGGGGAGCTGCTGTGGTTTGCCTGGGGAAAAAAAACAAAGCAGATTAATTTGGGGCTCAGACCCTGGTTGTTTTTACAACCCTCTTTGAGAATACTTATTATATACTTATATATTTATTTTGCTTTTTTATCAGCGCAATTCATAACTGTCAAAACCTCTGGATAAGCCTTTAAAAAAAAAAAAAGCGGGTTACGATCTCTAAACGTGAATATTCCACGTCAGAAACCCTCGTTCAGTTTGCTTCACTGAATAAATTCTTAAATAAATGAATTTATTGCATTCTTTTTTTGGGAAAAAAGAGCCTGAGAGCCTCAGCTCAAGGCCGCCGTAACGCCGCCTCCAGCTCGAAACCCTCGCAGCGCTTCTCCTTCCTCTCCTTTTTCGCTTCCGACTTGGGTGGGGTTTCTTTCTTTTTTTTTTTTTTTCTTTCTTTCGCTTTAAACCCCACTGCGTTTACTTCCAGGAAAACCAGCACCCGAGGCCCCTCGGCGCGGGGCGTTCCTCCGCCTGGCCCCGACAACTCCGACGGATCACGACCGAGGGAAAGGCGGCGAGAAACCTCCGGGACGAAGCCGACCTGCGCCGTCTGCTTGGATTTCTTCCGCCGGCCCGTGATGCTCCTGGCCCAAAATTGACTTCCCTCAAAGCTCAGCCCCGAAAATTGACTTCCCTCAAAGCTCAGCCCCAAAAATTGATTTCCCTCAAAGCCCAGCCCCAAAAATTGGTTTCCCTTAAAGCTCAGCCCCAAAAATTGGTTTCCCTTAAAGCTCGGCCCCAAAAATTGGTTTCCCTTAAAGCTTGGCCCCCAAAATTGGTTTCCCTTAAAGCTCAGCCCCAAAAATTGATTTCCGTTAAAGCTCAGCCCCAAAAATTGGTTTCCCTCAAAGCTCAGCCCCCAAAATTGGTTTCCCTCAAAGCTCGGCCCCAAATTCTCCCTTCCCACCGCTGGGCGAAGCCCTCTGCCTTCCCTCCCGGCATCCGAGAGAGAAAATTGGGCTGAAACGCTGCAGTTTGTAGGGTTTTGAGCGAGTTTGGAGGAAGCGGGAGGGGCAGCAGCGGGAAACGAGGGCGGTTTAAACCCCAGCGCCCGCACCGGGGGGGGGAAAAAAGGGGTCCCCAAAAGGGGCTCGCAGCCAGAGGGAGGGAAAAGGGGGGGGTGTTTAATGGGGCGGGGGGGGCTTTTTAGGGGGATTTCTGGGCCGAAACCCTCTGTTTTGGGGCACAAAACGCCGCTACTTTGGGGCCACAAAAAACAACTCCACTTTGGGGCAAAAATCCCTCTACTTTGGGGCATAAAATCCTCTATTTTGGGGGCACAAAGCTCCTCTACTTTATGGTGTGCCCAAAAACCCTTCTATTTTGGGGCAAAAAAAAAACTATTTTAGGGGCACAAAGCTCCTCTACTTTGGGGCACAAAACTCCTCTATTTCTGGGGGCACACAAAACCTCTACTTTGAGGCAAAATAATCCTCTACTTTGGGGGCACAAAAAAACCCTCTATTTTTGGGCCATAAAACCCTCTATTTTAGGGGCACAAAAAACCCTCTATTTTGGGGGCTTAAAAAAATCTCTATTTTTGGGGGCACAGAACTCTATTTTGGGGGCATGAAACTCCTCTATTTTTGGGGCACAACCTCCCCTATTTTTGGGCCCCAAACCCCTCTATCTTGGGGCACAAAAAAAAAAAAAGAAAAACACAACAACTCTACTTTGGGGCCATAAAACCCTCTATTCTGGGGCACAAAATCCTCTACTTTTGGGCCATAAAATCCTCTATTTTGGGGGCACAAAACTCTGCTATTT